>NC_042495.1:19302715-19304360 GCF_005508785.2 Acyrthosiphon pisum
TAAAAATGACTGTAAAAATAAACTGCGTAAATGTATTTTTTAGATTTTTTGGTAACAGAATAAATTACTTACGTGGAATCTTGTTTTAAATTTTCAATTCTTAGATACAAAAATTGAACATTTTATAAATTTTTAACTACAAAATAATTTTTCAAATTAAAATTTGATAAATTTTGTCAAAATTTGATCTTTAAATGCTTATAAAAAAAAATTGTGCTTATGTATTTTTAATATTTTTCAACTGATATTGTAACAATATATCAGGAGCTTTGTATTAAATTTATACACTTTTTGGCCCAACAGATAAAACTTTATTGATATTTATAGAAAAAAAAAACTAAAAAAATTGAAAACTTACAATGTCCGTTAACAGCTCAAAAAGAGTCAAATTATTTTAAAAATTTTATCGTATATATAAAATGCTAATATAAACATTCAGTGAAATTTTCAAGTTTCTACAGTCACTCGTTTTTTAATTACAACAAAATAAGAAAATCGTTACGTAAGAAATCGAGTGAATATCAAATGTTGTAAAAATATGAATTTCAAACGCCCATAAAAATTTAATTTGAGTTTCTTATAGAAATTTTTTTTTTGTTAAAGGTAGATAATCCTATAAGGAATCTTGTATTACATTTTAAAATCTTAGATTTAAAAAGAAATAAGGTGGGTAAGTGGATGTCGCTCTGCTGTACAGTAGGTTAGAAGTGGGTCACTGTATGATGGACAGTATTAAATTTGAATTCAATGATATAATATCACTGTATAAGAAAAACGATTCTGAGCGGAGACGGTATATCAGTCTATGTATTAGACATATAATATATACTTATCTATGGTATTAAAAAAAAATTGACCTATAATAGGTACTTATAATAAATTCCAAATTAATCATATCATAATATGTATTAGGTACTTATAAGTTATAACGCGTTATACATCAACAAAAAACCGTGGTAAAATCATAGATATATAATAGTATACTTTAGAAGTTTCAAGTACCCACGAATAATATTATACAATCACAACAAAATAACTAAAATAGTTATCCTAGGTTTTTAATATGTAATTTCGTCCAAATTTGTACTTAAAATGACTATAAAAATAAACTGTGTAAATGTATTTTTTAAATTTTTTGGTAACAGAATTAATTACTTATGTGGAATCTTGTTTATAATTTTTAATTCTTAGATACAAAAATTGAACATTTTATACATTTTTAACTACAAAATAATTTTTCAAATTAAAATTTGATAAATTTTGTCAAAATTTGATATTTAAATGCTTATAAAAAAAAATTGTGCCTATGTTTTTTTAATATTTTTCAACTGATATTGTAACAATATATCAGGAGCTTTGTATTAAATTTATACACTTTTTGGCCCAACAGATAAAACTTTATTGATATTTATAGAAAAAAAAACTAAAAAAATTGAAAACTGACCATGTCTGTACACAGCTCAAAAAGAATCAAATTATTTTCAAAATTTTATGGTGTATAGGAATTCTAATATAAACATTCAGTAAAATTTTCATGTATCTGCAGTTATTCGTTTTTGAATTACAACAAAATAAGGAAATCGCTACATGAGAATCGAGTGAATATCCAATGTTGTAAAATTTGAATTTCTACGATCATAAAATT
>NC_042495.1:19304410-19308784 GCF_005508785.2 Acyrthosiphon pisum
TTCAATAAGAAAATAAAAATAGTAGGTATAGAATATATTTTTTACAGTTATAAATCTACCATCACTATGATAATATACTATAATACTAAAATATTTAAAATATACAAATATTATAAATGAATGACCAATAATAACTAATTAAAGAAAGCATTTGTTGATCACGTAAGAGCTGTTAACATTTTTTAGTTTTATTGAACTACTTGAAATGATTTTCTGAAAACTTGGTTCATCTATGAAATTTAGTCTTATAATCTATATATCTAATAGTATTTATACCTAAATATAAAAAATTTATATAATTTTAATTTTAATATTATGATAATTTATTTTCAGATCATTAATGTTGAATAACAGCTAGTATTCAAAAACGAAGAGATTTTTTTATATAATTTGGTTCAGATTAAAATACTAATTAATGTTTTTTTTTT
Organism: Acyrthosiphon pisum; assembly: GCF_005508785.2. NCBI lineage: Eukaryota > Metazoa > Arthropoda > Insecta > Hemiptera > Aphididae > Acyrthosiphon > Acyrthosiphon pisum. The sequence goes on from NC_042495.1 coordinate 19,304,839, forward strand.
TTTAATAAAAATATTAACAAAGAGTATGCGTACTACATTCAATAAAATATATATTCTTCTCACTTATTCCTGCCCATAAATATTTATATGCAGTTTGTATAAGTATTTATAATACTTACCAAATAAAAACAAGGTATAATATATTATATGACATGTAAAATGTGTATAAAGTATAAAAAAGCGAGCTCTAAATGTGTTGATATAATTTAGATGGACTAATATTATAATATATGAAATAATATTTCCAAATGATAATATTAGTTTTCTTTTTATTACTGACTGCAACTTTTATGTTTGAATTTTTATCTTAAATTATCAAACTTGTATCCAAATAAAATTATACATTTCTTTGTTTCCTACTGCATTTTTTAATCATTTTAAAAATTAAAACACTAGTATTTATAAATTTAAAATAAATGTAAAAACAATATTTATTAAATTTTGGTATTCAGATATTTAATAAGTATACAACAAATATTTTGAAATTCTAAAAAAATATTTATTAATTCAAAAGAAAATAATTATTTAATATTAAGTTACAATATTTATACAATTTTGGTTTATATACATTTAATAAATGTTTAGTGTTTGGTATTAAAACAATAAATGTTTCTGGTTCAACAAATATTTATATGACTTTTATTATATATTTTAAATTATATACCAAATGAATAACAAACGATTATTAAATATTGTCATTAGAATTGGAATATTTAATAAATATTTTAAATATATTTGTTTGCTGTGTGGGGTAGGCCGATCGCGTAGCTACGCACTCGAATGACGATTAATTATTTTACGCCATGTATGGTTTTATTTTTGGTTTTTCATTCGTGGCCAACATCATAAACAAATTATGTGAAATAAAAATATTTTTTTAACTTCTAACACCAAGCATTAAATAATGAACCACAAAAAAATTACGCCCACTAAAATTTTACGCACGGGGATAAATCCCCGAGTCCCTCTCCATAGTTCCGCCACTGATTAAGGTTAACCAACCGGATCACCATCACGCTATGTTTATAATAAAATATTAAAGAAGGAAATAAACGGAAACTCAGTCCTTTCGTTTGTAGCTAAACCATTTTCCCGCGTAATTATATAATAAAAAAGGTGGGTAAGTGGATTTCGCTTTGCTGTAGAGTAGGTTACAAGTGGGTCACTGTATAAATTTGAATTCAATGATATAATACCATTGTATAAGAAAAACGATGCTGAGCAGAGACGGTATGTCATTCTAGGTATAAGACTAATTATATACTAATCTATGGTATTGAAAAAAAATTGACCTATAATAAATTCCAAATGAATCATATCACAATATTCATTTGGTACTTATAACACGTTATACTTCAACAACAAACCGTGATTATATATATCTATATCATAGATATATAATAGTATACTTTAGAAGTTTCAAGTACCCATAAATAATATTATACAATCACAACAAAATAACTAAAATAATTATCCTAGGTTTTTTAATAAGTAATTTCGTCCAAATTTGAACTTAAAATGACTATAAAAATAAACTGTGCTTATGTATATTTTAGATTTTTTGGTAACAGGATTAACTAATTACGTGGAATCTTGTTTTAAATTTTCAATCCTTAGGTTAAAAAGTTGAACATTTGATACATTTTTAACTACAATATAATTATTAAATTTTAAAATTGATAAATTTTGTCAAAATTCGATCTTTAAATGCTTATTTAAAAAAATGTGCCTATGTATTTTCAATATTTTTCAACTGCTATTGTAACAATATATAAGGAACCTTGTATTACATTTTTACACTTTTTGGCCCATCAGATAAAACATTAATGATATTCATAGAAAGAAAAATAAAAAAATTGAAATATGATATCGTCCCTAAACAGCTCAAAACAAGTCAAAATATTTAAAAAAAATTATCAAGTGTAAGAATTGATAAAATAAACGTTCAGTGAAATTTTCATGTATCTACAGTTATTCGTTTTTGAATTACAATATAATAAGAAAATCGCTACATGAGAAATCAAGTGAATATCCAATGTTGTAAAAATTTGAATTTCAAACGCTCTTAAAAATTTAATTTGACTTTCTTATCGACCACAGGCTCATGTGATGCACAAACAAACGTTCCAATTAATATTAATATTATGTAAGTATTGTAGCTAACTGTAATTTTTTTTTTCAACTATTATTTTTATGACGATGGTTAATTAAACTTGAGAAATCATAATATAAGAACAAGTCCTACATAAAAATTATAATTAGGTATTGATTTTTTTCTTTTTAAATATAATATACCTATTTTGTATGACGGTAGTTAATACTTTATTAAACTGAGAATCGTTATAAAAATATGTTATTCATATTTTTTTAATAAATAATTTTTTTTGTAAATAATTATTTCGATTTTTTTTATATAAATAATGATAGTATAAATATCTAATTGTAATTATCTCTTTTTTTTTAAATACATTTTTTAAATATTGTTATATATATACTGGACTTTTTAGGCCTAGGACCTATTATCTTCTGCCGACTTTGTATGCCTCGGACTCGTTTACCCCATTTTTTCCTAAGTACTTTTTGTCGCGATTCACCTATACTATATAACGATTTAATTAATCTATAATCAAATTTCAAATTCAACTGCAGAGGCATGGATTAACCTTGATAGATCGACCTAAAACTTGTTGTAATTGATTTTTAATACGTATGCACAGATTTAGAAGACTAGACTACCAAAAATACAAAAAAATGGTCATTATTAAATAAGTGGTATGCATACGTAAGTGCCTAAAAAATATATCCTCACATATATATAATAGTTCCCTGATGAAATTAAATTCCGAATAATCAAATTTCAGAGGTCGAGTTGGGGAATAAAATTTAAAAAGTTACCTCATCGAACTCAAGCATTTAAACTTTTCAGAAATATAACAGTATTATTGTAAAGGTACGGCCCTTATACGTTTGGGTACAAAGTGATTTTTTTACCTGAGAATTGGGAAAATGATTAGGTACACAAATTTAGGTAAATAATTTTTTTCAAATAAATCATTTTTATTTAAAAAATATCATGTTAAGCTGTTGGGGTATAACATTTTTTAAACACTTTTTTTTTACTTTTTAAAGCCGATTACTTTTACCCAGCAGATACCATTAGGAAGTGGGCTCTTAGTGGTTGATTGTCTCCCCCATAACTGTCTTTTCTGAAACTTTTATTTTAAAATATTTTGATCATTAGGCGTACCTACCTAATACCTATGTATTAACTTAAGTTAACGAGCTAAAAAAATTTAGTTAACTTGCCCAGCCTTGGAAACAACTGACCATTTTCAAACCCATAACCATACCTATTATTAACGTTGAATCCCGCAGAAATGGAGGTGGACCGAATGCTGCCGCCATGATTGTTGCGAAAAACTTATGTTAATTTATTGCTAGCAACCGGTCGAGACTCGAGGTCATCAGCCGGCCACCTAGCGATTATATTGGTATAACGACGTTATCCGGCTAGCGAACCAAATTTTCAACTCCCATTTAACCTAGAAGTCCTATCAAATCGACCGCTTACGTCTATTTCAGTCGCCCAGAACATCACAGATTACCTGAGTAGGTACCTATATATATATATTTATTTATTTATGTATTAACCGTTGACAATCCATTTTATTATTATAATGATTAATAAATAATTAGCATCATTAGTATATAAACTGTACGATATGGAGTAGGTACCTATTGCAAAGTGCAAATATACTATAGGTATTTCGTATTTTTCATAAAGTTTAAATACATATATCTATTAGAAGAGGATTTTAGGTTTAATTTTAAATCATGTTTACAGACATTGTCAGTTTTCAATTTTAGATTCTGAGTGGAACGATGAATGTATTGATTTTACAATGATGTGTGTTTTTTTTTTTTTTTGTGTCTGTCATCACCTTTT
>NC_042495.1:19311171-19312011 GCF_005508785.2 Acyrthosiphon pisum
AAAAAATGACAAAATATGGAAAATCACGAAAATTTGCAAATTATTTCGAGTTAGAAAGTCATAAAAATTTTTCTTTTTAAATCTAAGATATGAAAATGTAATACAAGATTCCTTATAAGATTATCTACCTTTATCAAACAAAAAATATCTATAAGAAAGTCAAATTAAATTTTTATGATCGTTTGAAATTCAAATTTTTACAACATTGGATATTCACTCGATTTCTCATGTAGCGATTTCCTTATTTTGTTGTAATTCAAAAACGAATAACTGCAGATACATGAAAATTTTTTCTGAATGTTTATATTAGCATTTCCTATACACCATAAAATTTTGAAAATAATTTGATTCTTTTTGAGCTGTGTACAGACATGGTTAGTTTTCAATTTTTTTAGTTTTTTTTTCTATAAATATCAATAAAGTTTTATCTGTTGGGCCAAAAAGTGTATAAATTTAATACAAAGCTCCTGATATATTGTTACAATATCAGTTGAAAAATATTAAAAAAACATATGCACAATTTTTTTTTATAAGCATTTAAATATCAAATTTTGACAAAATTTATCAAATTTTAATTTGAAAAATTATTTTGTAGTTAAAAATTTATAAAATGTTCAATTTTCGTATCTAAGAATTAAAAACTTAAAACAAGATTCCACATAAGTAATTAATTCTGTTACCAAAAAATGTAAAAAATACATTCACACAGTTTATTTTTATAGTCATTTTAAGTACAAATTTGGACGAAATTACATATTAAAAACCTAGGATAACTATTTTAGTTATTTTGTTGTGATTGTATAATATTATTTGTGGGTACTTGAAACTTCTAAAGTATAC
>NC_042495.1:19315648-19316504 GCF_005508785.2 Acyrthosiphon pisum
AAATTTCCTTTTTTTTGCATATTTTGTTGTTTTTATTTTTAGCCACATATTTAGCGATATTTAAGGTAATATTATAGCACATATTTGTCCAATTTTAAGTGCTATAAAATCCCAACCCTGGTAATAACCTATTGATATTTATTATAAATGCGATAGGAACTTAGAAAGTTAATTATGCTGGTAAATTGATTCATACAAGTAAAATAATATAAGCATAATTTAAAATGCAAAATTTTAAACGAGTGTAACAAACATTAAATCGTTTGACTTGTTTTTTGTTAATGTTTGATTTATGAATATACTATGTAATATATTGAACTAAGTTTCATCTTAGAGATCATAGCAAAAATCCTACACACAGCTATAACAGGTAGGTATTTAGTTTTTTTTATATATATTTTGTGAAAATAGCAAGAGTCTTGCAAGAGTCTTGCGCAAGACCAAGACCAAGACCGAGCTTTTGAAAGTCTTGGTCTTGTTTTGATCATCACTAAAAATAAGGCTTTAGCCCCCCCAAAACCCAAACGCTATTTGCGCCTATGTACCTACCTATTTGAACAGTATAACTATAAAACATAGGAATACATTTTTAATAAATAACAATACTATTGATAATAAATAAAAAGAACCTAGATACATTCTCGATTTAAAAAATCTATACAAAATATGGTTGCCACGGGTGTACCTAAGTGTTTGAAACATAAATAATTTGTATCTGTGCGTCACAGTATATTCCGTACCTAATTAGTATTATAAGTACGTCTTATTTGTTACAACGAACTTTACCTCTATGATGCAGACCGTGACCGAAAATTATTTCGAGGCTTTCGACGTGCTCCGGGAAAATCGAACGAAA
>NC_042495.1:19316554-19317356 GCF_005508785.2 Acyrthosiphon pisum
TTAAAGTCAAAAATGACGAAATATTTGCAAATTAGTTTTAATTAGAAATTTGTGAAAATTTTTCTTTTTAAATCTAAGATATGAAAATGTAATACAAGATTCCTTATAAGATTATCTACCTTTATCAAACAAAAAATGTCTATAAGAAAGTCAAATTAAATTTTTATGATCGTTTGAAATTCAAATTTTTACAACATTGGATATTCACTCGATTTCTCATGTAGCGATTTCCTTATTTTGTTGTAATTCAAAAACGAATAATTGCAGATACATGAAAATTTTACTGAATGTTTATATTAGCATTTCCTATACACCATACAATTTTGAAAATATTTTGACTCTTTTTGAGCTGTTTACGGACATTTTCAGTTTTCAATTTTTTTAGTTTTTTTTTCTATAAATATCAATAAAGTTTTATCTGTTGGGCCAAAAAGTGTATAAATTTAATACAAAGCTCCTGATATATTGTTACAATAGCAGTTGAAAAATATTAAAAATATATAGGCACAATTTTTTTTATAAGCATTTAAAGATCGAATTTTGAAAAAATTTATCAAATTTAAGATTCAATAATTATTTTGTAGTTAAAAATTTATAAAATGTTCAATTTTTGTATCTAAGAATTGAAAATTTAAAACAAGATTCCACGTAAGTAATTAATTCTGTTACCAAAAAATCTAAAAAATACATTTACACAGTTAATTTTTATAGTCATTTTAAGTACAAATTTGGACGAAATTACATATTAAAAACCTAGGATAACTATTTTAGTTATTTTGTTGTGATTGTATAATATTATTCG
>NC_042495.1:19319325-19320895 GCF_005508785.2 Acyrthosiphon pisum
TATTTAATTGTCAATATATTATATTAAAAGAAACTTAAACATTTAGTACTACTGTACTGGACACTGGTGAATAAAAGAAGAATAAAAGTTTAATTATAAATAATAAATATTATCATTATAACAAATGTAATTATTAAGCAATTTAATATTTGGAACAAACCATACAGTTTTTTTTTTTAAATATTATTATTTTTTAAAGTGAAAATTAAAAAAACAACAATTTAATTTTTATAAACATTATAATATTGGTCAATAACGCAAGTAATTAGCAATTGGTAATAACCAGGGTTGGGATTGATTTTATAGCATTTGCATATTTCTTATGAAATGCTTAAAAAATAGCAGAGTAAGCTAAAAATGTGTTTCGTGATACAGAGAACTCAAATTAAAAATTTTATTTTGCTTTTTTTTGCATATTTTGCGATTTTTTAGTTTTCAGTGCTTTTTTTGGACTTTTTTTAAATTTTTTTTGCATTTTTACCTGTTTTAAATCAAAATCGGTCATATTTTATGAAATTATGTTTTAGTAAAATATTTATTTTTGTTTTTGGATTTTTTTCAATCGTATTATTACGATAATTTCGTATTAGGTATTTGGTTCTAACTTCTAATTTTTGTTATCTGCTGATTTTGTTGGGTTTTTTTGTCGATTTCTACTGCGATTATTAATCACCGATTATCAACAAACTAGCATTGAATGCGTTGTACAGATAATTCATTTGGATTCTAATCTGACTATCTGAGTGACTAAATTATTTCAAATATTAAGTAACTACATATAATAATTTATAAGTGATTAAAAAATTTCCTTTTTTTTGCATATTTTGTTGTTTTTATTTTTAGCCACATATTTAGCGATATTTAAGGTAATATTATAGCACATATTTGTCCAATTTTAAGTGCTATAAAATCCCAACCCTGGTAATAACCTATTGATATTTATTATAAATGCGATAGGAACTTAGAAAGTTAATTATGCTGGTAAATTGATTCATACAAGTAAAATAATATAAGCATAATTTAAAATGCAAAATTTTAAACGAGTGTAACAAACATTAAATCGTTTGACTTGTTTTTTGTTAATGTTTGATTTATGAATATACTATGTAATATATTGAACTAAGTTTCATCTTAGAGATCATAGCAAAAATCCTACACACAGCTATAACAGGTAGGTATTTAGTTTTTTTTATATATATTTTGTGAAAATAGCAAGAGTCTTGCAAGAGTCTTGCGCAAGACCAAGACCAAGACCGAGCTTTTGAAAGTCTTGGTCTTGTTTTGATCATCACTAAAAATAAGGCTTTAGCCCCCCCAAAACCCAAACGCTATTTGCGCCTATGTACCTACCTATTTGAACAGTATAACTATAAAACATAGGAATACATTTTTAATAAATAACAATACTATTGATAATAAATAAAAAGAACCCTAGATACATTCTCGATTTAAAAAATCTATACAAATATGGTTTGCCACGGGTGTACCTAAGTGTTTGAAACATAAATAATTTGTATCTGTGCGTCACAGTATATTCCGTACCTAATTAGTATTATAAGTACGTCTAATT
>NC_042495.1:19322541-19325266 GCF_005508785.2 Acyrthosiphon pisum
GAATAGGGTTTGTCAATTCTAAATTCGAATCCCCGTCAATCTCGCTCAGTGATGCTCAATCAGCTTGACTTATTGGTTATTAATATTAAATACATTCTATGACAGTATTACCTAACTAATAAATATAATTTTTTTAATTTATTGAACTTGAGACTGGCAACTTGGGACATTAGCTGTTTTGATTGTTCGTAGGTTGTTAGTAGGAGGTGGGACGGTTGAAAACACGTTTTTTGAATACATGGCAAGGATAAGTTGCTAAAAATCCCGGGTGCTAGCAACGAAAAATGGCAAAATTCCCATATCTAAATGTAGTAGGTATAGAATTCTGTCGTCTGTGTATACTTGTATATGATCTAAGAGCAACAGCGTCTGTACCATAGAATAGATTAGATTTATTTTTATAAATATTTTTAGATTTAATCTATTCTGTCTGTTCTATACGTTTGAAAGTTGAAACCTTGGTCTGTATGCGTGATCAACCCTGGAATGGTATATCGTGTAATAATATTATGACAAAACGAATTATGGGCTGCTATATATTTTTTTGAGGGTTGGACAGTTTTGCACAGGAATAAAATATACCTACCTAATTATGGTTAGAGTATATAGTTATATATGATTATATAACTATATGATCATATAGTTATGATTATATAGTTTTTCAAATAATATTGTTGGTAAATAAACTACGCTCTAATCAGTAATAAAAGATAATCCATAAAAATTATCATTTTTTGTCAGGTTCATTGTTTTGAATTCTAATTGAATAATAATTTTTCGTACATACAAGGATACATTTGGGGTAGTTTGGTCGGTATCATTACAATCAATTTAACCCTCAACTGCTGAATACTTTGCATTAAAATAAGTGTACCTAGTTCGAAACTCTATTTTCTCCATAGAATTTCCATTCAAATCTTCAGATAAACATTCTGCTGCATCCATAAGACACTACAAAATTATTTTATCATTCAAGATAGTAATATAATTTAGTTGAAACATATAATTAGATTTATTTACAGATACAGATGTGATTTTCAATCTTATCTTACGATTCATTGTTATTGATATGTATTGTAGAAATTGGCTGGAATTTGTTCTGAACACGTGTGTTTCGTTCAATATTTTGTAACGCTAAACACAATTAAGACTATAGTTTAAAAATGTTATATGCATGTAATAAAGAACAAAATTAATGCTATTATCTAGTATATACCAATCTAATCTCATCAGATTTAGTTATATTTTGTCCCAGATACCACAATTCATTAAATGTCTCAGCCCAATTTTTCACCCTAAATTAAATGAAAAAAAGGTGGGCAAGTGGATGTCGCTCTGCTGTACAGTAGGATACAAGTGTGTCACTGTATAACGGATGGTATTAATTTTGAATTCAATGATATAATATCATTGTATAAGAAAAACGATTCTGAGTGGAGACAGTATGTCAGTCTAGGTATAAGACATTTTATATATTTATATTATATAAATAATAAATAGGTACTTATCTATGGTATCAAAAAAAAAATTGACCTATAATAGGAAGGTACCTAAAATTAATTCCAAATTAATCATATCACAATATCCAATAGGTACTTATAACGCATTATACTATTTATACATCAACAACAAACCGTGATACTATCATAAATATATAATAGTATACTTAAAAAGTTTCAAGTACCCACTAATAATATTATACAATCACAACAAAATAACTAAAATAGTTATTCTAGATTTTTTAATATGTAATTTCGTCCAAATTTTAACTTATAGAATGAGTATAAAAATAAACTGTGATTTTTTGGTAACAGAATTAACTACTTACGTGGAATCTTTTTTTAAATCTTCAGTCCTTAGATATAAAAGTTGAACATTTTATAAATTTTTAACTACAAAATAATTATTCAATTTTAAATTTGATAAATGTTGTCAAAATTTGAATTTCAAATGCTTATAAAAAAAAGTTGTGACTATGTATTTTTAATATTTTTCTACTGCTATTGTAACAATATATCAGGAGCCTTGCATTCAATTTTCACACTTTTTTACCCAACAAACAACATTTTATTGATATTTATAGAAAAAAAACTAAAAAAATTGAAAACTGAAAATGTCCGTAAACAGCTCAAAAAGAGTCAAAATATTTTGAAAATTTCATGGTGTATAAAAAATGAAAATATTAACATTCAGTGAAATATTTAAATATCTACAGTCATTCGTTTTTTAATTACAATAAAATAAGAAAATCGTCACTTGAGAAATCGAGCGAATATCAAATGTTGTAAAAATATGAATTTCAAACGCTCATAAAAATTTAATTTGACTTTCTTGTAGATATTTTTTTTTGATAAAGGTAGACAATATTATGAGGAATCTTGTATTATATTTTCAAATCTTAGATATAAAAGTTTAACATTTTATAGTTTTTTAACTACAAAATAATTATTCAATTTTAAATTTGATAAATTTTGTCAAAATTTCACCTTCAAATACTTATAAAAAATAATTGTTTGTACTTTTTTTTTCTTTCTTTGCTCTGTTCCTCATTATAAATATAAGTAATTTATGTTTATAGTGATATGCTAATGACCAAGTAGTCGAAGCAGAAATTGTATAAAGTTCAAGACCAATAAAAAAAAAAAAATTATTGTGCCTATGTATTTTTAATATTTGTCAACTGCTATTGTAACAATGTATCAGGAGCTTTGTATTAATTTTTACA
>NC_042495.1:19326154-19327662 GCF_005508785.2 Acyrthosiphon pisum
AATACGTAAATGAGTATATGCACAATTAGCACAAAATAAAAAATATTATAATACATACCTACATTACCCATACTAGTATAGTCGTATATTAGTATATATTTAGTACGGCAAACAAAATATTTTAATGTAAGGACGCACTAAACCACAGTAAACATAAAAACATGTAACCTTTTTGATTCAGGACTGTGTAGTCGATGTAAAAAAAACTAAATTATCAAGTTATTTCAAATAAGTTAATAAGCAATAATGTGAAATGTAAACTTGTGTGGAAGTGTATGTAGTATGTGTGAGTTGCATTAATTGTTGCCCGTTGGACGATATTGCGATAATAGTGGGAAAACCCATACAATAATAATTACGGTCAATTGGAATTATATTTATTTTTATAAACATGCAGGCAGGACGCAGCACACGACTATTATTCACTTGGTACATACTGCAAGGCTCTACTGCTCTAGCGTGTACCATCGATTGACAATTTATTTATTCTTGAGAATTTAATAACCAATACACTATACATCAGTATTATACAGCTGACGCATCTATTGTTTTAACCGTGTATTTGGATCTATATTTTTCTATATCACTATCTAAAAATACTAGACTACTTTTGTCTAAAAATAATAACGGCCCAAATTTTACGCGGCCCACCGAGATTTTCTCGGTAGCTCGCCGGTTCAATCCGGGCCTGGGTAGATCATCTTATAAAGAATCTTGTATTACATTTAAAAATCTTAGTTCTAAAAAGAAAAATTTTTACGAATTATTATTAACTCAAAATAATTTGCTAATTTTCGTGATTTTTACATATTTTGTCAATTTTTGAACTTTAAATGCTAATTAAAAAAAACTTTGACTAAGGATTTTTAATATTTTTCAAATGTCATTGTAACAATATAGTAGGAGCCTTGTATTAAATTTTCAAGTATTTTTACTCAACAAATAAAATTTTATTGACATTCATAGAAACAAAAACTAATTCAATTGGAAACTGAAATTGTCCGTAAACAGCTCAAAACAAATCAAAATATTTTGAAAATTTTATCATGTATAGAAAATAGAAATATAAACAACCAGTGAAAATTTCATGTATCTACAGTCATTTGTTTTAGAGTTACACCAAAAACCAAAATCAATTTTCTCGAAAACAGATTTTGTGTGAAAATTCCCGTTTTTCCTTAATTTTTCTTTTTTTTTCACGGCGCTTTTGAAAACTATTGGAAAAATTTTACTTTTGACCCCCTCAAAGTACCAACTAGATTCACTTTCCTATCAGAAAAGGTACTGTTGAAGAAAATCCAAGCACTTTTACTGTCCCAAAAGGTGATGACAGACACAAAAAAAAATTTTAAAAATTAAAAAAAAAAAAAAACACATCATTGTAAAATCAATACATTCATCGTTCCACTTAGAATCTAAAAACAATAACTTTAAATGTTTGCATAAAGTAGGAAAAAAAATATTGTAAGTATTACTTACAAAATTTTTTTCCAGATTACTCTTTTTAT
>NC_042495.1:19327712-19329792 GCF_005508785.2 Acyrthosiphon pisum
TCCATAACCACGAAATATCTGAAGTGTTATTTAATCATTTACCTAATCAACGAAAAATTGATTCACAAAATAAAACAGAAGTTCTGGAAACCTAAGACTAAAAAGGCCAATTGGTTTTGTTCTCAATGCTGTAAAATAAATGTAATGTACAATATATAATAGTGTAATGTGTTATGTGTTAACTGTAATGTAATGTGATTTTGTATATAAAAATGAATTATTAATATGAAAATGACGAAAATGACATGTAATGTACTGACAAATATTATAACAAAATAGAATAGTAGACCATACCTATGCTTGGGTTATAGGGTAACAATAAATTGTAAAAGTTTTGAGTCTTGTTATTTCTTCCTTTAAAAGTCCTTCCTTTAATACGCCAGAGCATGCACTTATTATTTTGCAAGTTAGGTTATCCAACTCGTATGCGAATAATAATTATTATAAGTTGATAATTACTATAAAAATTATTACTATAATTACTATAATTACTATTATTACTATAATTAGGTATTTATTTAAATCTGATAACTGATAACACTGATAACTGATAACATTGATAACGCCGCGCAGAAATTCCAAGTCCCCGCGCATGCGCACAACATGTCCGGGGATATAATATTTACGCATTAAATACCCGGTGTCCGGGTCTCTAGCCACAGCGTATTTTAATTGTGTCGCTATGTTTATGTATCTAAATTAGGGTGTCGTCGTAAAAGAAAGGTTGAGAATCACTGCTCTAGAGTATAGTCATAAACTCGTAACTCGTAAAAGACTATAGCCACTAGAAAAATTAATTCAAAAAATTCAAAATGTTTATTGTTGACAAAATATGTTAAAATTTGACATTTGTCATATCAATAAGAGAGAATATTATTATTTTATTATCAGACTCTAGCAGTTTTATCCAGGGTTGAAATAAACAACCATTATTAGCTGGTGTATTTCAACCATGGTTTTATATAATATCTTAAATCGTGGTATCTCAAATTTTATTGCAAATCACGTGAAACGAATTTATCATTTGCAATAATTAATTTATCATGTTTTACTAAAAATATTTATTTACATAATGATGCCAATATAGGTAAACTGCTCAACATGAATCAAAATATTTTGAAAATTTTATGGTTTCAAATTCTTTTAACATTTTATTTACTTCAATTTATCTTAGAGTATACTTAGGTACATGCAAAACTGAAACCAATATTACGTAATAATTGCGGAAATTATGAAAAGCGAAGCATTATTTCGACTACTTATCGTGCACAAAGACACGGGAAGTAAAATTTATTACTCAGAGCGTAAATTGCTATATAAGACTGTATAGACAGTAAAACGCCCGTGTTACCTCTTAAATCGCGGGTTGTGGAGCAGCCTGGTTCACTAAGTTTCGGACTTCGGTAAAATTTAATGCCCGCCACCTCCAATTGATAATCATTCTGACTTATCACTATAATATGTACCACGAACTATGATAGTAATAATTGTTATCAAATAAATAACAACATAATATTATTATTTTTTCGTATGCCGACTTAAAAATATTTGAATCACTCGCAAATCGCGATTATTTGAAACTCGAACAAAATATACAGACTACAGGACAGTCGTATAGAGTTCTATTCATACAATTTAATATAAAATCACCATGGATAAGTGTATTCTTTTCAGTAAAACATCCAAAGTATCGCCTCGCCACATAACGTACATTTTCATTTGTAAGTATTATTTTCTAGTTGTAGTGATTATATTTCTTAATAATATGGAGTCAGTCTAATTTGCTAATTTGTTCACAAATATAGATTTCCAAAAAATCAATGAAATAGAAGGGAATAACGGCTAAAAATGTTCGAATTAAATGATCGTCTCAATAATTTCTACCTGGCATAGAATCTGCGGTAGGTAATCATTTCACAATTAGTGATGGTAAACAATGCTCAGTAAATTAGTTAACACGGTCAGAGGCTGTGTCAAAACATAATCCAAACCACTTGTCTGGGATAGAGAAGTAAAATAAATGTTAGTGATTCACGGCAATATTGGTACTACTCTGCGCACGACTAGTAAATCGCATCTA
>NC_042495.1:19330607-19333107 GCF_005508785.2 Acyrthosiphon pisum
GCGTGGACATATATTTGTCTATCGAAAGAGCTCAGCCCGTTTGGTCAAAATAAATACATAAATAAATAGTTTTATGTTACAATCTTATAATATCACGACTTGTTTTAAAAATAAAATACAAACATAATGAGTGCTTGCCCATAAGGTTGCTTAAAACATATTTTTGCCTTTAAGTTTGATTATAACATTATGTCATATCACTCTAATATATCAAGACTAACGTCACAAAACTGCATCTACCGTGATCACATTTGCGTGTTGTTCGTTGTTCAAAGAGAGAAGACAAATGCCACACTGCCATATTTTTAACAAAGTTTTAATTTTTAGGTAATACGATTTTGCTGAGTAAGAATCCAATTTTAATAACGCGGCGGGCTTCAACATATTTAAATTGCAAAGAAACACATAACTAGTTTGGACAATGGTATCTTTTCTGAAGGGAAAGTGCATCTAGTTGGATGCGTTAAACAGGTAAAGATTGAATGTTCCCAGTTGTTTTCAAATACGTCAGGAAAAACAAAAAGATTATACTTTTGACAAAAATTGATGTTGTTTTGCTGGTGTAACTAATAAAATACCTTGGTGTAGATACATGATTTGTTCGTCCGAATGTTCCTATTAGCATTTTCTATACAATTTTTAAAACAATTTCACTCTTTTTGAGCTCGTTATGGGGATATTACATTTTAATATTTTCGATTAGTTTTGTTTTTAATATTATTGTCAAGAAAAAGTGTCAAAGAATTTGAAAATGTAATACGGGCATCCTGTTATAGTTTCTATAATATCTGTTCACAAATATAAGAGATACATGGCCACCATTTTTCATGAGCATTTAAAGTTCCAATTTCGACAAAATTCATCAACAATTTGCAAATAATTTTGTAGTTAAAAATGTATTAAACATTCTATTGTATATATTTTAGCTTATGCTTATAGTAAAAATGTATAAAAGTTGATCATAGTAATATTAACCATCAAATTGAATTGAATATGTAAATTATTGTTTTACAGGTTGTCAAACCCGTTCCCATTTGCAACGAGGAGAGACAAACTTCTTTGAAAAAAGAGTATGCAATTAACAAAAAGCATCAGTGACTGTTATTAAAATTCTTCAACCATCGACAGTGGACATAATAATTGTGGAAGACTTTTAAACTAGGTATATTCCGATAGGTACCCATTTCCTTTAATTTGTGTACTTATTTTACCTATGTTTCCCCCCACCACCCATTAGAAAGTAATTAGTTAGTTTATTTAACCAAAGAAAATTGTACCTACTCATTGTGTTTTTGTGAATAAAATTATTTTGTCAGTGACTATAATTTAAGAAAACTTTATTTTTAAATTTTATAATAAAAAAGAAAGTTAGGTGCCTATTTAAAATCTTAATGAACTATACCACCATGCCTTTCGTATTTGTCGTATCAATAGTTTATATGTATTTTAAAATTTAGAAATATATGACTAATGTAGTAATGTGTTGTAAATTATTGTTATACCTGCAGATGTTATTTGTACATACTATGTAAGAAAAAAATAAATCATAAGATAATGTGAAATTGAACTGTAGCCATATATAAAACAATTAAACATTCATGTCTATGGACTTAAAACTAATTAACTTCGACTTTTTAACTTAATTTTTTCTGTGTTTGTTGACTTGATCAATTACAATATGATTAGAGGGCGGATTCTTATGATTTCACATATTTATTGTGGTTGATGGTATGATATTGTGCTAATAGTGACCGCATAATTTGTTTCAAGACATTAACAATTTAAACTGTGAATATTTTAGGCTGCATAATACGAAAATTTACTAAACTTTTCCATTTTATTGACTTATTTAAGATTTTAATTGCATATTTCTGTGTTTTTTTTTTTAGACATTTTTGAATTGTCTAATATTGACATTTTTCTATATGAGATAAAGAAATCTAATATGCTTCATGTCATTGTGATTCCAAATAAAAGAAATTTTTTACTGTTATGTTGCAATTATTCCAGTAGTGGCATTTTAATTTTTCATATGTTTATTGTACCATGATAATAAAATAAATGTATATTATTTAATAAGAACTTAAAAAACACGATTCCTAGTACATGCAGATGACAGTTGTAGTTACGGCTATGAAGTTTTTTATTTGGGTCAAGGGTCGAACCACTGCAATCGTATACCTATATAAATTTTGTATGAATTTCTAACTAAAAAATTGTTTTCAAATTTTCGTGATTTTTACAAATTTTGTCAAAATTCTGACTTCAGACGCTCATAAAAAACTATTGAGGATTTACGTCGAACATTTTTTTATTGCCGCCACAGACAACTTACGAGGAACGTTGTAGGCGTATTACATTCTCGAGTTATTGGACAGAGCGAAAATTTTTTTTATCGACATAAATTATGAAAAAACTGAAATAATCGAACATTTCATATGTATATGAATACCTCGACACGAATCTAAAATTTTGAAAATTTTACGGTTTTGAATTCTAA
>NC_042495.1:19333157-19347673 GCF_005508785.2 Acyrthosiphon pisum
ACTCTTTTTTGATGCATTCTCCTAGTGTCCTTAATATTAGTGTTAAATACATCAAATTGTATTTTTTTTAAAGAAAATATTATGGGATAATATATGTTTATGATTTTTATAATTTGAATTTTGATTACCTATTCATTTATATTTTATGGTTTGACTTAATATATTCTGGTTGGTTAGTAGCTAATGAGTTTAAGTGTACTTAAAATTACTTAAATTTCAAAATATTTTTATCATAAAGACACACACCAATAATTAGATTTTATAGTTTATGATAAAAAAAAATAAATAAATAAAATAAACAATTTGTATAGATGAAGATGACCTATGAGCTATGGCATGGGTAAAATGGGTATAATAGTATTCACATTGTTCAATTTTGACAGAGGAGCTAAGGTCTTAAAATGTAAATTTGTTTATTTGGTCACCATAACTATAAATTATAATTGTATAATGCAAATAATATGTAGTAGGGCACCAAGTAATTTTAGTGACTAGCGCACCATTAGGTGTAGTTGCGCCACTGAATATAATGTGTTGACTGTGTGCAACGAACAAAATTAAACCTGTCACACTGCGGCGGCTTATGCTGCCCGGTGCGCCGTCGCGACCTAATCTGCATAATATTATATAATTTCGATAACAAATATAAAATAAAAATAAACAATAATAATGTGGGCGAGCGTGTGTATGTGTGTGTATTTGAGCCGGTCGGTGGCGGGATATATGGTGAATGGTGATACAGCGGCGACAGTAACTTTGATTTTAAAGGAAAAAAGGTTATTCTTGTAGGAGTTTACATTTGGCCTTGACGTGCTCTTAAGAGTTCGGATAGACAACAAAACCACAATATAATATAATTAATAATTAATAAAAATGGAGATAAAAATGATACATTATGTAAAAAAACATTTGATTACAGATTCTTTTATTATTTCTAAACATATATTTTTTAGCCTTTATTCATATTTTTTTTTTTATTTTTTTTTTTTGTTAAACTATACCAGTTTGGATATTTAACAATTTAATAATTGCTCTTGAATTTGATTCAAATAGTTCATTTGATCAAAAATATACGTCTATAATGTATTATATTAATTATTAAACATTTTACGTGTCAGCGTATTATTATAAAAAAAAACCGTTGGTTATTTGGATAACATTATTATTGCCACGAATAATAATTTTTCCTTTTTCCATTAGAACTTCATTTTTTTGGGGCTTTTGTTATTCATATCAGCTATCTTCCAAGACATGTCTAATCCAAATGAACTTTTTTTTTTGCGATTCCAAATAGTGACATGAACTCGTGACAAACCTCGATCGCTAGCGCTACTTTCACTGCCAGTGTATCGGGTTTATACCGGGCTGGTAGTTTGCCCACGTGGAAATTGCTGGACTATTCCTTACAAATGATGGACGCCGAAGAAAATCCCGGTCCATAAAATGCTATTTAAGTATATTTATGTACATCGACGCCTATTCAACCACCCACACACCGGAAGCTCGGACGTATCGAATATGTGCTCTCCGGAATTGACGAATTAGTGCGATAATGATATCACATGGTGGATTAATGTTATTATGCACTTGGTGTTCGAACTCGCTGCCTTTCATTTTTCGTATATACGTTTATACCTATATAAGTAAAATTAATTGACTTCTGCTATATCTATAGAATTCGGAGGCGTCGTCTTGGCGGGTTGTACCTGCAGCTGTCCTAGCGTTCATATAATAATATATGGTACCTTTTTCCAATACTGCCGACCGATGGGTGGTATTAAAAATTTAAAAAAAAAACTAGAAATAATACGTTGAGTTGGGTCATCGCAAATGCGCCGACAATGGTTGTTCTTCTATAAAGCCGTGAACATATTATTGTGCCGACATCATGTATTGGTATTGCTGTCAACCGTCTACTAATTTATGAGGGTACGGGACTGTCTCGAACAAAAAGTACCATAAATATATTATGTTTTACAGAAAATTGTTTACCTAACCTAACCTAACCTTTTTTAGTGTCCTAGTTGTACCTAATAATTAGTAAGTATAAAAAAAATTACGCTTAATTATTATAATTTTGTAGATAGGTACTTGTTTGATAAACAAGTATGCAATTTTGAAAATAAAGTTTGTAAGATTTTATGGTGATAAATGTGTAATTATTGTCCAAGCGAGCGAGTGATCACGCTTGGTGTATATGAAAATTTCAAAAACTTAAATTAGCTATAACTTTAAATTAAGTCTAGCAGGCAAATTAAGACTTCTCCATCGTATTCAGCATGCCTAACTACATAGGTACGTTAAAACAAAAAAAAAAAGGATAAAACAGAAATGTTTCAAATGCACGGTAAAATATTGAGTTGTACGAATAATGCTTAAAACACCGAACATTGTGAACTTTGCAAGAGGTTATAATTTATAAACTTATGATTTTTGGCAATTAATTTTTGGGTCATCGTTCTTATTAACTCGTTGTAATACATAGGAATGTGTGATTGGTTTGCTGTTTAATTGGACGGCATTTTTAATATTTACATATTATGTACCTACCTAACTAATTAAATATTTATATTTATATTTATTTATTAACGGGCTGAGCCCTATACAACAGTTCAAGACATAATACATAAATATATTATAACATATTAATTTTATATTTTATACCTTTAAACCATAAGTTATTGAGCAAATAAGTACCTACTACCTAATAAATAATAAGTTATTAATGATATTATATTATCATTGATATAAGAAAAACGATATATCAGTCTATGATATTACCGTTTATTATAAATACCAATATTTAAAATATATTTGATGATATTATTGTGAATAAAGTAATTTATAAATAACGTCTACTTATGTGGAACCTTGTTTTAAATTTTAAATCATTAGCTATAAAAGTTGAACATTTTATATATTTTTAACTACAAAATCATTTTTAAATTTTAAATTTTACACTTACATTTTGTCAAAATTTGAACATTAAAAGTTAATAAAGAAAATTGTGCATATATATTTTTAATATTTTTTAACTGTTATATTATTGTAACAATATATTAGGAGCCTTTTATTAATTTTTTAAGCTTTTTGACCAACAAATAAAATTTTATATTCATTTATAGAAAAAAAACTAAAAAAATTGGAAACTGAATATGAACGTTATCAGCTAAAATCAAGTGAAAATATTTTTAAAATGTTATCATGTATAGACAATGCTAATATAAACATTTAGTGAATGTATCTATGGTAATTTGTTTTAGAGTTACACCAAAAATCAAAATCGATTTAGTTTAAAACCGATTTTGCGTATAATTCCTGTTTTTACTTAATTTTTTATTTGTTTTTTCTGGCGCTGTTGAAAACACACACCATTGTAAAATCAATACATTTATCGCTCCGCTCAGAATCTAATACATTCTATTATATAGCCTATATTTTAGGATCTTGTATATGTGTGTAGAATAGTATAGGTACCTATAGTATAATACTAGAATACTAGAATCATTTTCGCTTAGTCGTAAGAGTGTATGACTTGTATGCCTATATGAAATTACACACTTTAATTAAATTAGCTATATTCTACATAATATTAATAATTATTATACCTACGTAGATAGTTGTTATTTTTTTTTTTTTTTAATGGCTTTAACCAGGCATCATATTTTTGGCCCTGCTACAGAACTAAATCCGGAAAGAGGGGTAATAACTTTTCCGTTTGTACGTTTTGAGAGGGCTTAGCACACTCAATCCCCCCCCTAAATCTCCGCCTATGCCCCTCTTAAATAACATTACATTTCTCGACACGAATATACCTTAAATATTAGTTTTATACATAGATTGTAGGAGTAGGTATAATTAATAGGTAGGTAGGTAGGTAGGTATAATTAATCCCGGAGTGTGATGAGAAATGTATACCAGTATAGTTTTGTATATGTGGCAAGGGCCAAGGATTTATTGTTAAAAATCCCGGGTGGTCGCCCATCACCCACCAGCTAGCAACACCGACCGTTACGTACACTCAGAGCGTTTCTGCAGTTCAGTCTTCGGATCGCCCAGCACCAAGCCACTAATTTTATAATCCGCGCAACGAAAACTGGCCGGTGACCCCCGTCACCCACTCGCCGTATACCAGTTGTTAGCCATGGGTTCTCATACTGCACAGTGCGGCGGCGCTGTCATGTTTTGAAAATAGGCGCACGGCATACTGAGAAAAATGTATTTGAAACATTTTTAATAATCATATTATCAATTTCTGACAATACCACATATCTTGTTTTATTTTAAGACCTTTGTTCACATTATCAGTTCTCACATTATCGTAAAAATATTTTTAAAAAAAAAACGGTTATAAAAATTCGCAATATATGTAATCAGATCAAGGCGAGTCAGCTGAAAATGTCACATCAAAATACGCGAGCAATGATATATATTATTATATAATTGTACATCTTGAAATACTCATAACTCGCTTTAAAATTAAAATATAAAAAGCCTATGATATTGCCTATATCAGGGGTGGACATCGATCGCGATCGACTGGTCGATCTTGGACGATTTCTAAGTCGATCCCCTTGTTAGAATTCATTAACTATTCTTATGCATTTTTAATTTAGTAGATTCAGTTATTAAATACAATATATATTTCGGATTAACCTGTTAGAGTTAAATGGCATTTTTCACATGAAATTTATAAAAGCTGAGTAGGTTAGGCTTAGACTTAAGCACGGAGTCTTCGTTTGGCCATGATATATGCAACGACACGCTTCTACATCAACAGTAAAATGTTAATACATTTTAAAATTATTTAGAAATTTAATGTGCAACACTCATTTTAGATACCTTAACACTTTAATTGTTTTATTATTATAAATTATTATATAGGCCCTATATAATAATCTTACCATTACATTTAATAAGAGGTCAATTCACTCTAATTTTTAAACAAACGTGATTTGCTTAGCGTAAAATTGTTCGTTAATTTAAACAAGTATTTTTTATTTTTTACATTTATAATGACTTAAATATTAATATTTGATATATTTTATCACCTATATACTGTGTAAATGTTTTTGTGGACACATAGTTTTGGATACAAAATCGATATTCGAATTTCGCGCGACGCGTCCGTCACGTCCCGTATATCACAAAGTTTGCTATTCCGGAGCGCACCGCGAAGTGCTTTGTCGTTTTCGAGCCGTCTTGGCAATTTGTCGTGTAAAGCCGTATGCTTTTGGCATCGCGAACCAGCGCGCCGTCGCCGTTGATACCGCCATTTTATTTTGTCCCGTGCGCCAGCGGTATTCGCCAACTCGTCACGTCGTACAGCCGCTTGGGCGATCCGAGTTACGGCCGCCTGTGCCGACACCACGACATCGTTATTTTTGCTGCGAGACCCTGAGGCCCGTGGTCACCCACCAGGCATCCAAGTGCTTTTCGCCCGGCCCTTCTACGCAGTGCGCGAACCCACCGATTGCGGAATATCTACCGCGAGTCGCGACTTATTATATTGTTATTTGCCGTCGTTCGGCCTTTGTACACGCAGTGCGATTCGCCGTGATCATCGATGTGCTCACGTGCCTTGCCGTTCGTCCGGCATTCGCCACGCGAGTCCGTCGGCACATCTGTTTGGTGCGTCGCGTTTACGCCACCGAAGTGATCGCTTCCGTCTCTCGTCAGTCCGCCAAGTTAGTCGCAGTACGAGCATCGATACCACGTGTCCGGCTGTACTCATACGCCGCGACACCGGATACCTATAAGCGACGGCCCCGCAATGTTTAGCGGCCGTAGTCACCATCAGAGCCCGCGCCATTGCATTTTGATTTATTTCCGACGCCTCCTTACCGTCGTTGACCACCGGAGGCGAGTACGCGGTGTCGTCGATATTTCGACGGGAGTCAACGCCCGTTCAGCGCCAGCAACTGTATCACCATCACCGTGTTATCACCTGATATCATCGCGGCTTTCCGCGCAAAAGGCTATTTTAATTCAAACAGCCATTGCGCGGGACCGCGTCATACTCCAACGGCGGTGGTGTTCCGGCTTGTGTCGGGGGTTGGCCGCTTGTCATGCCGTGGTGGCCGGTCGTGCTGTTGGCACCGGACGTGTCACCCGTCTGGGGCTGGCGACCTTTGGTGCCTCACCGCCGCCCTCAGCAGCTGTTGGCTGCGCTCGAGTAGTTCCGCCGCGTCAATAGATATGACTGCAGTTGTAAATCCAGAATGTAATTTTTGTAGATATTGACCCGGAGAAAACGATGCTGGGCCAAGCGCTATGCCACGATTTATGAAGTTGTTAGCGACTATTTCAAACTGGGCAATCCGATCAACGGTGACGTCACGCGTTACTTCGCTGCCATAATGGGGTGGACCAGAATATACAAACGCAGGTCATCGGGCTATCGGATGTATGTATGATAAAGTCCTGGAAGCTAGTGGGAACGATAATACCCCTAAAATACTGTCACATCTTAACCTTAATAAAAACGAGTAATGATTAAAAATGGAAACGGAGTTGGCCAAAAAACCGAAAATGTGTTATGAACAGGTAACTTCTCAACGTAATTTTATGTCCGTTCCAATAATAACGATTCGTATTACATCAGTACATCATGACGATGATCGACGGCTGCTCACCAACGTTTCGACATCCACCAGATAACTTTGGTAAGCTTTTAAACTATACCTTTCATCCTTGCGGAATGCTAAAGAAAATTAATTTATTAGATAAATATTATACTATAAAAATTTTTAAATATAGACGTTTTCAACTTACAGTTATGTAGGTGGATGTCGACCGGTTTGGGAGCAACGTCTGATACGGCATCGTTCTAATGAATTCAAACATAAATAATAAATTATTATAATTAAGCGCAGGTACGGTCAAGAATATTAAATTAAGTAAGTAGGTAGGTACTATATTAATATAGTCTATTAATTATTGTTTTATTATGCTTTTATTGTGTTAAATACACAATGACTTATAACTTACATTATTGGATCGGACATAGAACAACGTCGAGTTGAGGTACTTGTTCAAAAACACATTTTCAATTTTTCGGAGGCTGGCACCAACTCCGTTGCACATTTCCCAACACTATAGACATTTGAATTATAAATTATTGTTCCACACAAATAATAACAATTTTTATTTAAGCTGGATGATGTACAAACCTCATTTTTATTAAGGTTTTTGGGGAGATGTACCTAACAGTATTTTTGGGGCAATCGTTTTCCCCACTTCCAGAATTTTATCCATATACAGATCCAACGGCCCGATCACATCCATTTTACTGTATTCTGGACCGCCCCATGGTGGCGACGTGACTATAACGTCACCCTTGATCTGATTTTCCAGCTTAAAATAGTCTCCAACAATGAATTCAATTTTATCTACAACTCCATAAATCGTGGCATTCTGCTTGGCCATTATAATTTTATCCGCGTCAATATCTACAGCAATTACTATTGCAAACAGAAAATATTACAATTATTAGAAATTGCAGATAATAGGTGTACCAATTAATATATTATTATAATACAATATATAGGTAGGTTACATTGTATACAATTGTTATATTTCGGTAATTACAATTAAGTAGAGATATTATGTTTTCTCATTTTATTTCTACGAAAACGGTTTTATTTATTTTTAATGCAAAAAATATTACAGTACCTTTGTCGAATCTACGTGCCAGGTGAATTATGTTCCCTCCGGCGCCGCAAAACGGGTCTACGGCCACTTTAACTCTGCCACATTGTTCGGCCATATAAGCGCAGAGCTTTTCGGGGCAGACCGAATAAAAGCTCTCTATAAAACCAAACGAACGATTATAATATATAACATTTTTATTTTTAAAATGATATGATACACATATATGTATATAAATGTTTTTTTACATACCCTCGTCCATCAAAATTCCATCGTCAAATTTGGAAAACAAGGTATGCCTTTTTTTCCAATATTTCAATGTGATTTTGCTATCGGCAATATAAAAATAAACATTATTTAATTTCTGATTATACCTATAGGTAAATGCACTTACGTGGTGTCGGCCCGCGTGGCTGGCAGCGGAGCGTCGTTCGCCGTGGTCACGGCTTCCGCGGCAGGCGACGGTTCCTCGACCCTGGAGACAGGCAGCGGATGGTGGTTTGACGGACATAGCGATTCCACTGCTACAAACATCACGGTGCCGACGGACCAGGCGGCCAAGTATACCCCGAAGGATATCGTAGCAGTGGCCCGTCTTCCGCAGTCCGACGCGACGGACAGGCAACGCGTCACCACCTCTCCGGAGGCTCCCGGAAAACTCCGCCTCAACGCCTGTTGCACTGCAGGACTCTTGACCAACGCAGTCATTGCGAGTCCTGCGCACAACAGGCAGAGTACAAGCGCCAATACAACCAGTACCGAAGTCCCGGCCACCGTGACGACCAGCATTGACGTTAAGCTGGCCACAGCTGTGAGATTGTCGTCCTGCAACAAAATAAACATTAAAGTTAATAATATTATTCGTAGTTAATTCAAGTCGACGAACGTGTAACACACACAGGGCACTTGCAGCAGTGTTTTTCTATATAATATCAAATTATACTTACGTATTTCTCGATGCGCATCGTGGCTAAAGTGTTTTGCACCCGCACGTACCGTTCCTTAAAGTTTTCTATTGTACACGTCATACTGAAAACTTTAAGGAAAAAAAAACAGAAAAAAACAGAAAAAAACAGGAAAAAACTAAATAATACTTATTAAATAATGAAAACAAATCTAATCTATTTTAATCTATTTTAAACTGACAAAAAACAACGGATAACAACTAAAAAAAAAAAACAGAATGCTTTGCAGTAAGGAGTTTTCGCGTAGAGCAAGTTCGGCGTTATAAGAAATAAGCGGCTTGGCGTCTAGGAAAAAAATGTCATATTTTCGTGTGTGTTTACGCCTTTTATAGGAAAAATATTGGTCCCACGCACCCATTGGTAACAAACATAACTGTTTATAATATAGAGCCAGATAAGCTTACGAGAAAAAGTCATTATTAGCCAACAAATTTACTGTAATCGACGAAAAATCCGCGAGTACAATATATGAAACCT
This sequence comes from Acyrthosiphon pisum, assembly GCF_005508785.2. Classification (NCBI taxonomy): domain Eukaryota; kingdom Metazoa; phylum Arthropoda; class Insecta; order Hemiptera; family Aphididae; genus Acyrthosiphon; species Acyrthosiphon pisum. The sequence continues at coordinate 19,342,250 of NC_042495.1, forward strand.
ACCCTATATATTATTGTGTCACTGTGCAGGCCAGGGCCGTATTTACAATTTTGCCACCTGTGGGCAACAACAATTTTGTCATCCTGCACGTTTTTGCTCATGATTACAATTTGCCCCGTCTCAATATTTATTATCCACAAAAAATCAGAAACAACTTTCTTATGAGTATTACTAAATATAATTACAATTTATATAATATACCAAACTACTATGGGCGACTGTATTATTATAATATTATATAATTCCCTATTATTCTCATAATAAATTGATGTGACAATGCTCTTTTGCTGCAGAGGTGAATAATATTTAGATAGGTACCCGTTTTGTTATAAAATAATACAGATAGAATTTCCATAGCATACCATAATCTAACATTTGTCATTAGGTACCTAAACAAGATTTATTGAATGCTTCAACGAAATTCAGATAGGTACTCGGCATCTATATAGCGATGGAACGATAAAAGTGGTTTTAGATTTAAAAGCTGCGGGGTTGTAAATAATATAATATTATGCATGCAGATAAATCTTTAGAAATTTGTACTCATATATTATAATAAGCCCCGTCTTATTTTAGTTGGACAGGAGAAGAATAATAATAATTAATAACAGCTCGCACTTAAAAACACGTCATGCTGATTTAGACAAGTGTATGTTTCTATAATTATGCATTTCCGCGAATTCGGGTTTTTTTTTATATTTTGATTAAAAAACTAATAAATGTATACTTATCGATAGGTACGTCTTGTTAAAAATAATAATAATAATAAAATCGTATCCACACAACGTTTGGAAACGCGTTACTATGTTTCAATGTTTGAAAAATAACAAACAAAGCGTATTCGAATTTTTGCGCATTATTTTTTGTCCCGTACTTAAAAATTACAGAATAAATTGTTATCAATGTAGCCTGTTGCAGTTTTGCGACCCACGTGATACATAATAATATTACCGCGTTCCGTTTGTCGTTCTTATCAACTTATTGTGAGACCCACCCGGGCAGACTCACGTAATTTGTAAGCACGGACCGGACGTCAAAGTTCTAAGTAAACTCGCGATTGCGACCGACGGATATAGGCTACTCATCGGTGCCGTAGTAAGACCCACCCGGGCAGACTTACGCGACACAGGTTTTGAGATATCCCACGTGAACTCGAGCGAACGGTTTTAAGCCGGTCAATGGTACAATAGTTGGAGGATTCTGGCATTGTATCGATCGGCTTTTACGACGCATTCCATGGGGCAATAGTTGGAGCTGTATTCTGGCATTGCACCGTTTGCTAACCTTTGCTTGAGTATTCTCATCCCTCTCCGTCGACAATGTGTCGGTCGCCGTCGCCGTTCTATGTTTTCGTCGCTAAAAATTAATTTCTATACCTCATCTCCCCGTAAATATCGACTCGGAACTTCCAAATACACGCAGCCATTTGGACGTACGCGCACCACGCGTATTGTTTGTTTGGCCGAGAGACTCGTGGAGAAGAAAATCGCACAATCATTGGACCTTTAAGAGGTGCGTTGAACTTGAAATATTAGAAAGAAATATACCGCGGTACGTCTTCGCGTGTCGTCTACCTATATCGCAATAGCGACTGTAAATAATATAATTTTTTACCAAATACTTTATAGTGTTTGCATTTACAGGAGATATTATGATGACCTATACTCTGCGCATATACGTGGCACGGATTGAGTTTTGGAGATGACTAGACAAAGCTTCTGGTCCGCCGGAACGTATAATATTATTCGGAAAGCCGCTGTGACAATGCGCTTCACACTCAAGCAGATTCTGGTTGTGATCGTTTTTGGAACTTTAATCCGGCTGAAACTACAACGCGTATAGTGGTGCAGAGCAAATTGTTGAATCGATATCCAACAAAAATTCCGAATTCGGGATAATTATAATAATTGGATTTGCAAGCCATCCCATATGTATCAAATGGTGCGCCTCGCACAGTGTGTATAATTAAATTGCCATGATAAAATATCAAATTGCGATAATTCATAATATCTATGCTTACTCTTTGCTTATTGACCATCTGCAATCTGTACGGCTGTCATTACGACGTGTTTTGTGACAACATGATTTATATTGTATCTTATTTTTTTGCAGGTTGTATTTATTGTCAATTATTTTCGAATCGTATGCAACATTTATGTGTTTTGTAAGTCATTTATAATTTATTAATGTATTGTTTAAATGTTCATATTTATAAATGTATAATTTATCGATTATTATACGATCATATTCTGTTTCAAAGTTGGCGCCTTAGTTCGTAAGCATACCTATATATTGTATGAAATTCTTCACGCGGAAAAAATAATCAATTTATAGTTTACGTGACGTATGTAATCGACAAAATCATTTAAAATAATTTTTTTTCAGCACCATATTATATTACGATCGGACATCATGGTCCAAACAACTTACTCAAACTTCGTGGTTGTCAAAAATCTTTGAAATTAAGTGAAAATCAGCCCTAGTAAGTAATTGTTGAGTCTATAACAACAAACGTAAATCAATTGAATTATGTCGAATAAATATATTTTCGTTGTTCACCCATTGCCCTATTTATTTAGCTAAAATGCCAAACCGTAAAAATACGTACATAAAAATCACTTACACTATTATATTAAAATATATCGTTAAGAAATTAATATATTTTTAATTTTTTAGGTGTATTATAGCGTATTGACAAACGATGAAACTTCGGTAATATTGCATACAAATGTTAAGAAACTAACTACTTAGTTGTCAAATTTATTATGGAGGACGCTCGACTGTAATATTATTTAGACGTGGTAATAATAATATGTTTTGAGGTCACCTAATTATAACCGTTATATTTTAATATTTTTAACTATTATAGGCAGTCAAATCTGTTAAGAATAATAGCCCACCTCAATTTTTTATATTTTCTTTTGATCTCTCTTCAAATATTATAAATACCTAACCTCATATTATCCAGGGTGTAACAGAATGACCTGACAAATAAAATAACGTTTGTTCTAATCAGTATTTAATTTATTTTTTATTATATAATTTATAGTAACTTGCGCTACACGTATAATATAAGAACAATTATTTTTATTTTTTAATACTGAAAATAAAAATTAAAAATAGCCAATTTGTGAATCTGATTATAAGAACAGTTTTGATGGTAAAAACATTGATCTAAGTCAAGTAGTTTATTTTTAAGGTTTTTTTAAAATATCAATATTTTTTCGATGAAATTTATTTGGAACGTAATCATTTTTAAAAAAAAATATTATTTCTGGGACTTTGCTGACATGAAACATGAGTATATTTCTTAAATTATTTACTAATCGTATAATTTTAACAATTTTTCCTATAGGTATGTTTTATTAAGTAGCATATATTTTTTATTTTGTCAGGCCTTCTTGTTACGTCCAGTGGCGATTTAGGATATTTAGGATTTTGCTGCCCTGGGTACATGTTTTTTAATGCAGATGCATGAGATTTACACAGAATAATATTTTATATTAGTAATTTCTATTTTGCTTCAATAATATTCATTTTTTGTAAGCAATATAATTGTTCTACCAGAACACTATACAATTATTACATAATATTACAATATTAGGTATGCTATATTATTATGTACTTATAAACTATTAGTAACTTTATATTCATGCAGGTAAAGTAGTAAATTAACAAATTTACTACTTTACCTGTTATCCTGTTTACCTGTTATCTTACACAGTGGTCTTCAACCGGTGGGTCACAACCCATTTTTGGGCCGCGATACGTCTTATTTTTAAAATAAAAAATAAGTTTATATTACTTAGATGAAATAAATAAAAATACAGGCTATATTATAACCTATATTATATAATATAATATTATAGTAATATAGTGTATATCAAATCACAGTATGTTTTTCATAATATATACTGGTATGATTCTACGTAGCAGGTGGAATTTATTATGTGAAATCACTCAAGGACAAACATTACATTACATTTTTTATGTTCTATTTTTATTTTCATATATTTTTTCGTATGAATTCTATACATTTTTAATTAATAATAATTAAAAATTCTGCCTAGGTAATATAATAATGTAATTTTTATTTATTCATTTATAATAGTACTACTACAAAGCATTACGCAATTTTAGCTTTTTTTTTGTTTTTCTACAAAGCTCACGTGGGTCACGAAAAATGTAGGTCTAAAAAAGTGGTTTTGCGAGTCCAAAAAGGTTGAAGACCACTAACTAATATATAAAAATCTCGTGTCAAAATATGGAGAATGTATGTCACCAAACTCCTCTGAAACGGCTTGACCGATTTTCATGAAATTTCGTGTCTATATTCTTCAGTAGGTTTGAGAGGGTGAAGTAAACTATTTTTCATACCCCTAGGTCCAACTCGGGGAGGTGCTCTAATGGGGATTTTGAGATTTATGGTGGAAATTTTTGTTTATAAATGGTTGCTATGGGTTTTAAAGCCATAATAATAATTATTATTGGTTGCCATTGGTTAATCGTTAGTTAAATTATTATTATTGACATATTACTATATTAGTATTAGTACTGTAAAACTTCCGTTAACGGTCACCTCTACAGGAGGGCCACGTCTATGTAGTGGTCAATTTTTTTGGTCCCGTCGAGTGTTGTCCTAGTGTTATTCCACCTCTGCAGGACGGGCACCTCTAAATAGCGGTCATTATTTACAGTCCCTTCGGTGACCGTTATATGGAAGTTCTACTGTATTTTATATGTATATTGGTTAATCGAGCATGCATCAAATCGCATATAGCACTCATAGCCGCTCATCGATGGTGTCCGCAATCCACCATAGGTGATATACCGTTGCAAATTGTCTGCCAGGGTGGCTGAATTGCACTTACTGTATTACGAGTTAAATCCAAAAGGATTTGAACAATCACAATTTAAAGGGTTGTCATTTTTTAAGGGAAACGAAGTGCGCGGGATCAGCTAGTTTGAATATAATACAAATTAGTTTATCTACCATAATATTATCTAGATAAAAGTTAGATTATCATTATCTAATCTAGATGGTTCTAGGTCACTTTGTACGGTCAGGCATTAAAAGTGCGAAACGCGGTCACTTTGTACGGTCTGGTAAAAAGGTACATTGCAGAACGTGGACACTTTGTACTAAGTATATATTATAAATATAAGTTTTATACCTACGTAGTAACTAGTAATTATGTATAGTATTAATTAATTAAAATAGAAAAAATAAAAATAATATACTGTTATAAAATATGGTATTATAATAATAATTATAATAATAATCTAAATAATCAAATAATCAATGCTTCATGTCAACTTTCGCGTTGTTAACGGCACAGAATGTTGTATCATCCAATAGTTTTGGGTCGTGGTGATGTGATACAAACTTAGTAAATACGGTGTACTAAAAAATATTTATATACA
>NC_042495.1:19349021-19374399 GCF_005508785.2 Acyrthosiphon pisum
TATTAATCGGATTTTTGGACGCGTTCCATGGGGCAATAGTTGGAGCTGTATTCTGGCTTGTTACCGTTTGGTAGCCTTTGCTGAAGTATTTTCATCCCTCTCCGTAGACAAAGGTGTCGGTCGCCATCGCCATTCTATTTTTCGTCATTAAAAATTAATTTCTATACCTCATCTCCCCGTAAATATCGACTCGGAACTCCCAAATACACGCAGCCATTTGGACGTACGCGCACCACACGTATTGTTTATTTGGCCGAGAGACTCGTGGAGAAGAAAATCGCACAAACATTGGACCCTTAAGAGGTGCGTTATTGAGCTTGAAATATTAGAAAGAAATATACCGCGGTACGTCTTCGCGTGTCGTCTACCTATATCGCAATAGCGACTGTAAATAATATAATTTTTTACCAAATACCTTATCGTGTTCGCATTTACAGGAGATATTATGATGACCTATACTCTGCGCATATACGTGACACGGATTGAGTTATGGAGATGACTAGACAAAGCTTCTGGTCCGCCGGAACGTATAATATTATTCGGAAAGCCGCTGTGACAATGCGCTTCACACTCGGACCCCACCGAATTCGACAGTAATTCGTCGTTGGATTTACACCCACATGCAGCCGACAGCTATAAAGGTCCACAATTATTCGCGTACCCTCAACACCGGCACCGCGGATGTTATTGGTAACGCTCCCACCAACCATCGAAAGCAGGCCCGAATCTAGGTTAGCTACCTTCGATAATCTACGATACTCCGATTCAGGTAACCGCGTCGAAAAAGACGCCTTCCGTGGATTTTCGTGAGGTGGCTGGTTATAAAATATACTGTCGTATACCCATTACCGAGGAGATCCGCTTGCCGCCTGGTCAGAAGAAAGTGAAAAACCTGTTTGTCGACGAATTTAAGACAGCGTTAATTACTCGTGAGAAGAAAGCGTTTTTTGTCAAGTAAGCAGATTTTTAATTAAAGACAAGTGAGTTTGCAGCTCGTAATAACCGATTAATAATCTAAAAATTCACTACCTAGTCATAATGTGGTAAAAAAAAACTAGTGTTACATACATACAATTTGAAAGCACGACATTAGCAATATCAATCTGTATAATATAATATTATTATATAGGTACTTAATTCTGTATTTTTTTATAATGTGTCAATGTCATGTCATAGGTATACTTAGGTATTACTTAATGTATTCCAAAATGTTGGCATACACCTCGGGCAGGAGGTCATGTTATCGGTGTGAGCAAACAGTTGCGGTACCTGCAGGGTGTCATCCTGGACCAGAGGCTTACGGAGTTCGCCAAACACATAGAGACGGTCGCCAAAAAAGTCTCCAGCTCAGCTGCCTCACTGGCTATGTTCATGCACAACGTTAGAGGTCCATACCAGCGGAAGCGGAGACTGTGAATAGTCGAGACCAAACTGTGGTAGTAAGAGCGGCCAGCTCGCAATAATGTGGCGATTCAGAACGGGAGGTCAAGGACGGTGGGCTAAGGCCGGTCCACGAAGCGGCGTTTCGCATACGAGGCTGGCTGTTTCTGGATACCTCGAAGATTTCTCGAAAGGATTTGTGGACAGCTCATCGTTATTGTCTGGAAATGATTTTAAAATGAATGTAGGCTAAATAACCATTGTTATGAGTTGTAAGCTGCGCTTGACAATTGACCTTTCACATATTATGTATACCGGTCATTCGTCCGAGGAAAGTAGGTACGTCGCGTGGTCAAGTTGTACTATTTTTTGTGCATTATTATTGTCGATAAAAGCTATATATAATTATTGTTCTATATCAAACGACGGGGGCCGGGGTCGAAGCGATGCGAAAGTAGTTCCGTCCCCGGTTCTCGGTCTAAACAGGGGGGAAAAAATATGTACCTATTAATGTATTACCCATACAATATTAATTGTAATAAAAATATGTAAGCAGATTCTGGTTGTGATCGTTTTTGGAACTTTGATCCGGCTGAAACTACAACGCGTAGTGGTGCAGAGCAAATCGTCGAATCGATATCCAACAGAAATTCCGAATTCGTGATAATTATAATAGTTGGATTCGCAAGCCATCACCATTATATGTATCAAATGGTGCGCCTCGCACAGTATGTATAATTAAATTGCCATGATAAAATATCAAATTGCGATAATTGCAATAAATTATACTATGCTTTAACTATGCTTACTCTTTGCTTATTGACCATCTGCAATCTGCACGGCTGTCATTACGCCGTATCTTGTGACGATATGATATTTATATTGTATATTATTATTTTTTCTGGTTGTATTTATTGTCAATTATTTTCGTATCGTATGCAACATTTATGTATGTTTTGTAAGCCGTTTATAATTTATTAATGTATTGTTTAAATGTTCATATTTATAAAATATAATTTATCGATTATTATGCGACCATATTCTGTTTCAAAGTCGGCGCCTTAGTTCGTAAGCATACCTATTGTATAAAATGCTTCACACGGAAAAAATAACCAATTTATAGTTTACGTGACATATGTAATCGACAAAAATCATTTAAAATAATGTTTTTTCAGCACCATATTATATCAAGATCGGATATCATGGTCCAAACCATTTACTCAAACTTCGTGGTTGTCAAAAATCTTTGAAATTAAGTGAAAATCAGCCTAGTAAGTAATTGTTGAGTCTATAACAACAAACGTAAATCAGTTAAATTATGTCGAATAAGTATATTTTCGTTGTTCACCCATTGCCATAAAAATCACTTACACTATTATATTAAAATATATCATTGAGAAATTAACATATTATATTTTTTATTAGGTGTAGAACAAATGATGAAACTTTGGTAATATTGCATAACAATGTTAAGAAATTATCTACCTACTTAGTTGTCAAATATATTATGGAGGACGCTCGACTGTAATATTATTTACACGTGGTACCTAATAACAATATGTTTTGAGGTCACCTAATTATAACCGTTATATTTTAATATTTTTAACTATTATAGGTTGTCAAATCTATTAAGAATAATAGCCCACCTCAATACTTTATATTTTTTTTTGATCTCTTTTGAAATATTATAAATACCTAACCTCATATTATCCAGGATGTAACAGGAAGACCTGACAGATGAAATAACGTTTGTTCTAATGAATATTTAATTTATTTTTTATTATATAATTTATAGAAAATGTTGCTACACTTACCTATAATATAAAAACAATTATTTTTATTTTTTAATACTGAAAATAAAAAATTCAAAATAGCCAATTTGTGAATCTGATTATAAGAACAGTTTTGATGGTAAAAATACATTTATCTAAGTCAAGTAGTTTATTTTTTAGATTTTTTTAAAATATCAATATTTTTTTGATTAAATTTATTTGGAACGTAATAACTTTAAAAAAAATATTATTTCTGGGAATTTGCTGTCATGAAACATGAGTATATATCTTAAATAATTTACTAATCGTATAATTTTAATAATTTTTGTTATAGGTACGTTTTAATAAGTAGCATATATTTTTTATTTTGTCAGGCCTTCTTGTTACGTCCAGTGGCGATTTAGGATATTTAGGATTTTGCTTCCCTGGGTACACGTTTTTTAATGCAGATGCATGAGATTTACACAGAATAATATTTTATATTCGTAATTTTCTATTTTGCTTCAGTAATATTCATTTTTTGTAAGTAATTTAATTGTTCTACCAGAACACTATACAATTATTACATAATAATACAATATTACGCTATATTATTATGTACTTATTAACTATTAGTAACTTTATATTCATGTAGGTAAAGTAGTACATTTGTTATCTAACACAGTGGTCTTCAACCGGTGGGTTACGACCCATTTTTGAGTCGCGATACGTCTTTTTTTTTTTAATAAAAAATAAGTTTAAATTACTTAGATGAAATAAATAAAAGCACGCAGGCAATATAATCTAGAATATAGATATATTCTATAATATAATATTATAGTAATATAGTGGATATCAAATCTCAGTATGTTTTTCATATACTGGTATGATTCTACGTAGCTGGTGGAATTTATTATGTGAAATCACTCAGGGACAAACATCATATTAAATTTTTTGTGTTCTTTTTTTTATTTTAATATATTTTTTCGTATGAATTCTATACATTTTTAATTAATAATAATTAAATATTCTGCCTTGGTACTATAATGTAATTTTTATTTATTCAGTTAAAATAATACTAATACAAAGCATTACGCAATTTTAGCTTTTTTTTGGTATTTCTACAAAACGTACGTGGGTCGCGAAAAATGTAGGTCTAAAAAAGTGGTTCGTGAGTCCAAAAAGGTTGAAGACCACTGACCTAACATATACAAATCTCGTGTCAAAATATGGAAAATGTATGTCGTCAAACTTCTCCGAAACGGCTTGACTGATTATCATGAAATTTCGTGTGTATATTCAGTAGGTTTGAGAGGGTAAAGTAAACTATTTTTTATACCCCTAGGTCCAACCCGGAGAGGTGCTCTAACGGGGATTTTGAGATTTATGGTGGAAATTTTTGTTTATAAATGGTTGCTATGGGTGGTTTTAAATAGTTATAATAATAATAATTATAAGTTGCCATTGGTTAATCGTTAGTTAAATTATTATTATTGACCTAATATTATTAGTATTTTATTTGTTTATTGCTTAATCGAGCATGCATCAATACGCATGTTGCACTTATAGCCGCTCATCGGTGGTGTCCGCAATCCACCGTAGGTGGATTGTCTACTTGATATACCGTTGCAAATTATCCGCCAGGGTGGCTGAATTGCACTTACTTTTACGAGATAAATCCAAAAGGATTTGAATAATCACAATTTAAAGAGTTGTCATTTTTTAAGGGAAACTAAGTGCGCGGGCTCAGCTAGTTTAAATAATATAATAAAAATTAGTTAATCTACCAATAATATTATCTAGATAAAATTTAGATTATCTTTATCTAATCTAGATGAATGTAAAATGTATTTATCTATATCTAGATAAGTTCATATAAAATTACCTGTATTTGTAATATTATAGGCTGACAGACCGTTTTCGCTCAAAATCATTTTTCGTATGATTTTACTATAATGATTTTATATATATCATTGAATTCAAATTTAACATCATCCATTACGGTGACCCAATTGCAACCTACTGTACAACAGAGCGACACCCACTTACCTGCTTTTTTGTTTAGAAATTACATTTTGTTAATTCAATTTAAGGGAATAAGTGATTTTACTAAAATTTGGGATGTAGGAACCGTCGAAAATAATTTGCCAATCCCAAAAAACTACTTCTTTAATTGAATTATGTTAGTCGGAGAACTTAACTGTTTAATTACTGTAAGCCCTTCGTCTGTAGGACGGATACCTTTGTATCATTTATATTTCCTAGAATTTTTAACTCCATGTACCCAAATCTACATGATGTTAGAGCTTCTAATAATATATCAATTTTATCTGTTTCAGGAATGGTACAATTAGTTTGACTAATAAAATATCAAATATCTGCTAAGTGCTAAGAATTCCAATATTGTTGTTGTTGATTTTAATTTTAATTTTAGTAATTTGTTTCTTAACATACAATTAACTTAACATACATTTAATTTAGGTAATACATCTATTAAAATAATAAGTCATGGTTTGACAATAACGGAATAGCAATAAATTTAAATAAATCTAATTTTATAAAATTTAATATTTATGAGAATAAAATTAATAGTATTAAAAATTACAAACTATTTTTCCATAAGACTAACTGTAAACATATATTTGATTGTGATTGTGATGAAATAAAAGAACTATCAAGTATAAAATTCCTAAGATTGATCTATGACAATAATTTAAATTGTAAATACCATATTGAGCATTTAACTAAATTAGTAAGGACATTTTTTAGTATTTTTAAAACACTCAGACTACCTATTCTTAGATAGGTACTAAAGTTTTAAGAATAGTTTACTATTCATTAGTAAATTCAGTTATTTCTTATGGTAAAAGTATATGGGGTGGTATCTTCAAAACTAATCTTACTTTATTAAACACCGCTATAAATTCCTTAATTAAATACATATTTATAATATCGACTTACCGTGTTGGTTCGGGACTACGGTACTTTTTTAGATAACTTATGTAGCAATAATAGAATAATGTAAATTAAAGTAAATAAAATGCTATGTAAATTTCAAAAATGTATTTCAAATTATAGTAAAAAAAATAATAAATAAAAATAACTTCTATAGGTAATAAAAATATAATATTTTTGTTTTATGAATTATAATAAATTTTTTGCGCATATTTTGATTGCATATTTCGTAATTTTTTAGTGCATAAATGCATGCGTATTATAGGAGTTTTAAGTGCATAAACATCCGAGTCCCATAACTTTAACTTATAAGTTATAACGTTGTATTTGGTAAAAAAATTACCAATTCTAAATTAAAATTGTATCTTATGACTGTTATCAGTTATAACTTATATTTCTATAAATTAAGCCGAAACGTATACATTATACATATATATATTTCAAGTACCCTAAGTAGGTATGCACTTATTAATTATAATTATTATTCTACGATCGGGGACTGGAAAAACGAAGACGACGTTTACATCTCGCGTATTTTATACATTTCTAGTTCGGAACTAAAATAATATGCGCCTACAACACTTGGATAGCACATTATTCGTGTCATTAAATATTTATTTTAAGTCTTAAAAGTCAATTTGAGCCCCAAAAGAATATGAAAACAAACTTACTTTAATAATTGTCAACGCCGCGGTGAGGAAACGCTCCAGAATACAGAACTTAAAATATTGTGATTTATGAAAAATAAAATTATACGGAACGCAGTAAGTTTTTTGATCGTATCTGCTTTGCTTATTGAAATTTTAGAATTTTAAATCGACTGCGTCTTTTGCAACGACTCGAATCAGTACATATTCAGCTTTTATAACTTCCATTTGATAAAATGCCATTTCACATTAACAGGTTAATCCAAAATACGTATTCAATAACTGTAGGTATCTACTAAATGACAAATGTATAACAAAAATTAGTAAATTCTAACAAGTATCGACTTAGAAATTGCCAAAGATCGACCGTTTGGTGACCCCTGGCATATAGGTATACTATGCGCCGGGTGTCACCTTAGGTTTGCGCGAAGTATTTAAAACGATATAACGTTATAAATCTTCATATTTTATACACATAAATACATTCTACACCTCATATATTTTATTAGCATATTTACACCTTTTTTTTTAGTGTAGTTTATACCCTAGATGGCTAAATATAGGTAGGTATTTAATGTCTTGCAATTATATATTTTACTATAATATTATTATTTTTCATTATAATATAATATAAGAGTACACTTTAAATTAAATTAGTTGTTATCAAGACACACGGTCTTAAAATTAAATCTTTTCCAGACGTTTTCAAAACGTATTATGCTAAAAAAAAATTGCACAGTCGTCGTAGCAGTCAGTTGCTAGATCAACTCGTGTGACATAAAATAGGAATTATTCTTGTTTTTTTTTTATAATTTTTTCGAAAAATATTAATGTAATATGTATAGATCATACAATTAAGAATTTATGGTTAATAGAAAGGGGGATGTTTATACTTCATAGATATTTTTTTTATTGAAATTGTGTAAATAATATAATTACCTAAACAATCACGGGTACCTATCACTAGTATCAATTTTATTATACTACGTGTAAAATCACCGGCACAATAAGGTGCAGACAGTATTTTAAAAATTAAAAACATAAAATAAAATATAAAATAATATATTGTAGTAGAAGCTGGAAACTGTAGTTTATTCTAATTTATAATCCAATTGATATAACCGGGAATGTGACTATTAAATTCATCATTGAATGATTATTCAGAGATCACATTGGGATAAATGCCAAACGTATAAATGTAAATTAAATTAAGAATAATGAAAAAACATTTTGTGAAAGGAACAAGATTTATGCTAATATTTAAGTCTTCGTTATTATTAACAAATAAATACAAATAATAGATAATTTAATAGCTTTTTACTATTTACATTCAGTGTAAATAGTTTCTGATAGACTCATATGGAAAAATCTTCTATAAAATATAATTATTCATATAAAAAAATCCTAACAATTTAATGCAAGGATTCTCATAAATTGATCTTACAACGGCCTTAAAACACTAAAAATACATTTGCACATCATTTATGCACTACACCTAACAAATTAAAATTTTATAAAATTTTAGTTCCCTAATATGGTGTAGGTATTATACTAATACAAACAATAATAATTGTTATTCGAAAATATAATTTTGTATATCTATTATTATTTACTAAATACCTACAACTAAACTAAAAATAAACATATGATTACATACTGAGTGCCTATAATAAAATATTATATATGAAAATTGAACCTTTATTACGAATACTTATCATTTACACAGACCATAAGAAAAAATAAATTAAAAAATTAAAAAATGAAAGAACACATCATTGCATAGTTAATACAGTCATCGATCTTCTCATAAACTAAAATCTAAAATATATCCAATAGGTACATTTAAAATTAACATATCAAATCATTATTATTAATTTCGTACTCAGCAGCATTCGGAGAAGCTGATATACTTGGAATTTTACAAATCTCGTTGGTAGTATAGTTGATATTGACATACCTACTGTATACATTTGATGCATTTACTGTGTACCTTTATGTTAACTCTAAAATCTACTAATCACATTTTTATTTAACCATAGATCTAGGGAGAATACAAGCACACGGTCTTTTTGTCACACACAGTATCGCGCAAATCATAGTCAACTAACAAGTCGCAATAAAAATATAATAACTATCAATTTCGTTTATCGAGCAGCAATTATTAGAAACACAGTTAAAGTTTAAAAATAACCCATAGTTGATTTTTTACGATCACGCACACGGTCTTTTTGACTGTTTATTAATACGTAATGTCTGGTAATGAACTTTGAACACTTCTATATTACCAACATCAGATCGTATACAGTTAGTAGTTGTATCTAATTTTAGTTTATCACCTAATTAGAAGGTACCTAGGTTGGATTAGGTTAATATTTCGTATTTTGGAAACAATGAACAAAATTCTAAAAGCCCAGTCTTTTTGACCGTGAAGCGTGTGCTCTAGGGTTAATGATTCATAAAATACAATATGCTTTTTATCTTTGACAAATAATTTTATTCACACGCATGATTCAGAGTGCAACCGAAGATAATTGGTGTTTGCTTAGTCTTCTTTCGAAGAAGTTTGTCTTTCCTTGTTGAGAAGTAAGTTCCATGAATGGATGGGTTTGACGACCAGTAAACCTATAATTTACATATTTAATTAAATTTGATACCTAATTAATATTATTATGATCAATAAATGTACGTACTGTAGGAACCCCGATTCTTTTAACAGCCCATCAGCAAAATCTTCAATATGTATCTTTTCACAGCTTTTGCCGACCATTCTGACAGATGAAGCGTTTGTCAAAAAAAATCTTGTACAATAGTTAGAACTTCACAAATGATTTGTGTGATAACAGCTGGAGGTTGCTTTTGATCCAATTGTTTAGAATAAGACACAGGCAAAATATGTGTGTAAACTCTAAAAACATTATGATAATAAAATATGTGATACAATGTTTTTAGTAAGTATGTGGAAAGTAAATATTTAAATTTTTGAGCGGAGTATTTTTGAATTAAGATTTAATTTTACTATTAACATTGAAATCTAGCAATAACCGTTGCTTGTAAACAACCGTTAAGTGTAAGTCACATCTACTAAGTACTAAACAACAACACATGGACAGTGGACCTGAAAGATATGAGTTATATATAAATGTAATATTATATATAAAATAAACAATTCATATTAATCTATGCCAATAATTAAGGTGTACAACTTATTAGTTTGTATCTATATAGAATTTTAGATGTTTACAATGTTAACATGTTTCCACACTTCAATAGAACTTTATTTTGTATCAAGTTGCCACTTACTCGCAATGTCCCAAAATATAGATCCAATTGTCATAACAATCAGATCAATAGTGACAAGTTCAAAATAACTTTTTGTTTCTAAAAAACAAATGTAGTTGATAACCGTATATTATTATAATTTTATCAATTATGTATGAGTCTTATTAAAATTACAGTAAATAAAGAAAATTAATAACTTCAATGTAATCCCATCAAAATGTGTTATCCCTATAGTTATGTCAAAAAGAGTAAAATTGTTTTAAAAATTGAAAGGTGCATAGAAAATGCTAAAAACCTGTTTTTCCTAATGTATTTGAAAACACCTGAGAATTTTCAATTTTTACCTGTCATCCAACTAGATTCACTTTCCTTCACAGTCCAAACTAGTTATGTGTTACTTCGCAATTTAAATATGTTGAGGCTCTCTGCGTTATTGAAATTGGATTCTTGCTCAGCAAAATTGTATTGCCTGAAAAATTAAAACTTTGTTAAAAATATGTCGTTGCACCATTTGCTTTCTCTCTTTGAATAACGAGCAACATGCAAGTGTGAGTACAGTAGATCCAATTTTGTACTGTTAGCTTTAATGATATGACATAATATTATAATCAAACTTACAGGTAAAAATATTTTTCAAGGAACCTTATAGAGAAGGAAGCACTAAGCATTTATTTGTATTTTATTTTTAAAACAAGTTATGGATATTATAAGATTGTAACTGTTATATTAAATAAGACCACAAATGTACAATACAATAAATATATGTTAGACATGCGGCGTGTGCAAAAGTGTGGGACAATCTCACGCTAGGCCTAACCGCAGGTAACCATATGTGTGAAGTATAGAAGAGACAGGTATTGACCCAACGAGAGAGGCTGATGGACAAGTTCATCAGACAGGCAGCCGGCCTCAATCAGAACAGTCACTAAAGCTAAATACTTAGAAACAACTCGCTAACTTACAGTTTAATCATTAATTATTTGGACTTAGAACATTTTAATACATATAATTATTGTATTTTAGTATAAATAAATACAAGTCATACCATCATTTTTGTGACTTTATTTCAAAATACTTCCATCACTTCTACTGTACTAGTTGAGCACGTTACATCAAGCACAAAATTAGATATTATACAATGTGTCTCGTGGACAGGTGGGTATGTTAGTTAATGGCACAGTAAAATAATTTTAAAATAAAAACCTATCAACAATATTCTCACCTTTAAGTTTCATACATCGCTCCAATATTGTATGGCTTCATCTGAGCCACCAGAATTATCTTCAAGAAAGTCAACACATTGGCTCGACTTCCTTGTTCCTTGTATCTAGTACATCATATATTTAGTTTTGAAAACCATAATAAGTATAATCCACTATATGAACTAAAAACAATAAACCACTAAGTAACTTTTGGTTTTGGCAAACATTTAAAATAGACTTGAGTAATATACTTACATAAGTGTGTGTGAATTAGACATTATTAAGTTTCTCAGGCTTTTCTGGGTGAATTAAAATCATCAACTGTAACGTCTCCAAATATTTTATTTGTCTGTTCATTTTCTTCAAACTCATCGTTCGAGAAATATAATTTATTGAAAATGTCAAGTTGTAAAAATATCTGAATATCTAATTCATGATTTATATTAAAAGGTTTTACCTCTTAGATGATTATTAGTCGTGCTCGGAGTAGTATTTTATATTGTTTATTTTACTTCTCTATCCCAGACAAGTGGTTTGGATTAAGTTTTGTGACATCCTCTGTCCACTATATACTGAGCCTTGTTTATAATCACTGATTATGAAACGATTACCGCAGATTCTTACTCCGGATGGAAATTGGGATAATTCGATGATGTTTAGCCACTATTTCCTTCTATTTTCATTTTTTGGAAATCTATATTAGTGAAAAAATTTGCAAATTATACTGACCCCATATTATTAATTAAGAAATATAATCAGTACCTACAACTAGAAAATAATACTTACAAATTAAAATTAACGTAATGTGTTATGTGGCGAGGCGATACTTTGGATTTCTCACTAAAAAGAATACACTTATGCATGGTAATTGTTAACCAAAACGTATGAATACAACTCTGTACGAATGTGGTCTGTATTTCTGTTCAAATTTCAAATACATAACCGAATGGTCCGAATGATTCAATTAAAAAGTCGGCGAACAATAAAATAATATTGTGTTGTTATTCATTTGATAACAATTATTACTATCTTAGTGATAAGTCAGAACGGTAATCTATTGGAGGTACTTTTGTGGGCCGATGTGACGGACATTTAAATTTTACCGTAGTCCGTAACATCGGGAACGCTGCCATCGTGACCACGATTTAAATGCTTATAAAAAAAAATTGTGTCTATGTATTATTAATATTTTTCAACTGCTATTTAAGCAATAGGTATATTAGGAGCCTTGCATTAAATTTTCACGCTTTTTTACCCAAAAAATAAAATTTTATTGATATTTAAAAATTGTAAAAATTGAAAACTGACAATGTCCGTAGACACCTTAAAAAGAGTCAAAATATTTTCAAAAGTGTATGGTGAATAGAAAATGAAAATTTAAATATTCAGTAAAATATTGATGTATCTACAGTGTTTCGTAAGAAGAAAAATTTTTATGAATTCTCAACTCAAACTGCAAATAATTTGCTAATTTTCGTGAATTCTCGGTATTTTATATGCTTATAAAAAAGACTGTGACTAAGGATGTTTAATATTTTTCAAATGTCATTGTAACAATATAGTAGGTATAGGTACTCCACATATAATTATTTCAACATTATCGAGGTGGGTACTTATATAGTACTTCAAAAATAACACATGCTATAACTGACAACGCAAGTAATTTTGCGAAAGCGTTTCGGACATTCTCAATCACATTGTGTGAATAATCAAATACTTACGATGTACCTATAGGTAATTTATCCAGTGATTCAGATTCTAATACAATTGGTGAAAATGGAGATGGTGAATAAGATGACGAATGTTGTGAAATTCAACATGTTACAGATCTATATCCTTTACTTCCTGAAGGATCAAATGAACATTCTGAAGATATTAGTATTTGCCTGCCTGATCATATGAAGTGTTGTGCTCATACCCTGAATTCTGGTTTGTACGATTAGCTAGGTATTCAAAATATTTTATTTTTACAAGTTTTAATAATCATATTTTCTTCGACGTATATCGCTATATATATTACATTATATATAATTAATTATTTTGTGAGATACATTTAAACATTTAAAAATTTAAATTTAATAGTATGTCTACGGTGTACACGCGCTAATTGCCTCCATGACGTCACCTCCAATCGATGTATAGTTTTGTTTATGCAGGCTTCTTCTTTAATGTGCGGCTGATCACTCGTCGGTGAATAATCATTTTTTTAACTTCGTATAACCAGACATTTTTTCATTATTTGGACTACTATAGTTCACCAATAAACTTAAAATTAAAAAAAAAAAGTGGGTAAGTGGATGTCACTCTGCTGTAGGTACGCTAGGTTACAAGTGGGTCACTGTAATAGATGATGTTAAATTTGAATTCAATGATATAATATCATTGTATAAGAAAAACGATTCTGATCGAAAACGGTCAGTCAACCTACTATGATAGCTGACTATTAAGGTGACTAAAGTAATTTATATATAATTTATTTAGGTGGAACCTTGTATTAAATTTTCAATTTTTAGCTATGAAAGTTGAACATTTTATACATTTTTAACTACAAAATAATTATTACATTTTAAATTTAATAAATTTTGTCAAAATTCGAACTTTAAATGCTTATAAAAAAAAATTGTGCCTATGTATTTTTAATATTTTTAAACTGATATTGTAACAATATATCAGAGGTCTTGCATCAAATTTTCACACTTTTTTACCCAACAAATAAAATTTTATTGATATTTATAGAAAAAAAAAATAAAAAATTGAAAACCGACAATGTCTGTAATCAGCTCAAAAAGAGTCAAATTATTTCAAAATCTTATCGTGTATAGGAAATGCTAATATAAACATTCAGTGAAGTTATCAAGTATCTACAGTCATTCGTTTTTTAATTACAATAAGATAAGTAAATCGTCACACTAGGAATTTCAAACGCTCATAAACATTTTATTTGACTTTCTTGTAAGACATAATTCTTTTTTTGAAAAAGGTAGACAAACTTATGAGAAATCCTATATTATATTTTCAAATCTTAGATTTAAAAACAAAAATTTTTTATGAATTTCTAACTCAAAATTATTTGGACATTTTCGTCATTTTTACGTATTTTGTCAATATTTGAACTTTAGATGCTTATAAAAAAAATTGTGACAATGGATTTATAATTTTTTTACATCTGCCTTTGAAACAATAAACTAGAAGCCTTCTAGTGAATTTTCAAGTTTTTTTAACCAACAAATAAAATTTGGCCAAATGGCCAAAATGTAAAATAAAAAATGATTTATAAAAAAATAATTTAATAAGCTAAAAAATGTAAAATAAAATAAAATAATGAATTATCGCGTTTTTATTAATCATCAATTATGTCATACGAATAAATATATAAAATATTCAATTGTTTTCACGACGAAATATTTCCACTGGGAGATCACATATCTATTTATGTGTAGACCTATAGGTCATTATCGAACATAATATTGTCCATAAATTATATAGACTGGGTACAAAATATCGTAAATTCAAATAAATAACGTATAACTGATTGCTAACGATACAATACGATTAATGTCAGATGACTAACATAATATAAATATTATGCTAACGACTTTGATGGACATTTTTTATGACTAAAAAATTATATCGATGCATATTATGTATTTTCATATACGACTTTTTTAAGGGACATATAATATACATATATAATGAAAAAAAAAAAGCAGGGCTTGAAACCGATTGAAATAATTTTGGTTTCGGTTTCGATTTTGTATACCGGTTTTTAATTTTTACGATTTATGTTTCAATTTTTCAATACCGGTATTAGGAAATTTTGGTTTCGGTTTCGATTTTGTATACCGGTTTTGAAATTTTACGATTTCGGTTTCAACTTAACAATACCGGTATTAAGAAATTTCGGTTTCGGTTTCGGTTTTGAATACCGGTTTCAAACATATCTAACTCCAACTGACGTGACATACACAATATATTTAATGTTAATAATATCGAAAAACTGCATATAAATCATTTACTTTTATTACTATATAAATATAAGTACCTTATTAGAAAACCAGCACATAATATTGGTACCAGATTAAAAGAAAAGACTAATGTAAATAGGTACTCCTATATGTGAAAAATTTTTTGGTATGATGTCACCTTTAAATGCAGGTATAAATTTACTCCGTAGTAAAAATATTAATATCGACTCGTTCCAAACTTTTATTGAGCTTAATGTTTATATTAAACATTTAGATTAACTAATTTAAAATGTTAGTTCATAGTATTTAGTTAACCTGTTATTCATTATATCTCTTTTTATTATTACATTTTGTTATTAAGAATCATCTAACCTAAAACAAGTATACTTATATGTAGGGTCAGAAAAAAAACATTATATTTAAAATTAAAATTGTATCTTGTGTTTCTGGAATAAAGTTATTATTATTATTATTATTATTAATTCCTAGCTGGCGGAGTACATTTTCTTTTAAATATTCATTCTATTTCATCAAAAATCAGATTTAAGTTATCAATTGTTGATGTCTTGTATAATCAATAAGTTGCTTTTTTTAAACACAGTGCCAACTTATGAGGTTAATTATTACCTCTATATACTTTGGTTGAAACATTTTTAACCTAACACATGGACTTTAACTTTAAAATTAAATAAATTTATATTAAAGTAAAAACAGTGTAAAAAATAATAATGTAATTTATTTAGTATTTTTTAAATACCTACGATAACTAGAAATGTTAGGTGTAGGGCAGATATAATAAGTGATTACTTTAAAATAAAAACTTGCAACACATATGGAGATCTACTTTTATTTATCTCAAAATAGTTATAATAAAATATTAGCAACTTAGTTTTCTTAAAGAGCTTTCGAGGTACATTATTTTTATCCTTCCAATAATAAAATATTTTTAAAATACAAAAACAAGAATCAAATACTCATGTACTTTTAGTTTAGATTTTGAGCAAGACAGCAAGTTTTTACATGTGTAACTTTTTTTTCAAAATAACTTAACATAGAGAAAGTAATAATTAGTAAAAGCATTTCTGTTTAAAGCATATTTAGAATGAGATACAATAACTGAAATCAGAATGTGTACATTAATTCATATAACATCATAGGAACAAGACCATTAATTCATCATGTTGGCATTTAACAAAATCAATTAATATCCAAAGGTTATATATGTACAAAAATTTAGTATGAATAAAAAGATCAAGTTCAGATATCATAAATTATCATTCGAACTAGACAAGAATTCAACATTAATTGATCATCAATAATTAATATAATTATATAGTACCTATTCAAAATTATAACCTGCATTTTTAAATACAAATATAAATGCTTGTTATTAAATAAATAAAACAATTTATTTAAATTCATGCAACCTTTGGGCAAAAAATTTAATTTCAATTTTTTTTTTGTTGAGTAAATTTAGTAAGTGTTTAATAAAACGTTTAATATATATACACACATGTGGAGATTTACAACATTAATATTCCTCAAATAATTTGAATAAAATAACTAATAAACTATTTTTAAAGAGCTTCTGAAGTATTTTTTATTTTCATGGACAACCATTTTTCGCAATAATTTAATGGATCAATAGACAATAGTCATAACCCAAAACCCTGATTAAGAGCATTGTCAAGTAGAATCAGTGTCTAAGTGTTTTGTTGAATTGTTAATTTGGAAAGAAACCCATTTAGAGATCCACTAAACTTATATTCTTCAAAGCATATAAGTCTCACTTGACTCCCACAGTGGTACTATGAATTCACAAAGTAACAACATGCAAATTAACCTTTTAAAAATGTAAATCGGTAGTACCTAATAAAGATCAGTCACAATATTATACACTTTATACATATTTTAAATATGTAAATCGCTGTGCAGATTTAGTAAGTGTTAATAAAACGTATTATTTTCAAACACAATATGTGGAGATCTGCTCAGTTTTATAAATTAAAAAGCAAAACGGCTATTAAACAACAGCGCAGAGCTTTTTGAGGATAACATTGTTAAATATAATGAAAACAAAGAAATGTTTAGATTAATGTCACAGGACTGTGTAGGTATAAGGTATAACCACTTAACACTCTTGATCAATCAGTCATATTTTACATTTACCTACCTACTTGAATACCTAAGATAATGTTTAAGATTTTATGTGAAATACAATATTATTATAGAATATCACGTTAATAAAGTTATCGATTGGCAGATTGATGCACAAATCGCAGACAAATCGTTCGCTGTCATACACTAACCGTGGAAACTGCCTACCGTTTCTTAAGACGGAACGTCTGCCAGCAAACAAATCGGGGGAAAAAAACCCTCTATAGGCACTAACGCACACACACACACTACACACACAAACACAGACGAAACTCCATAGTGTTATAACATTATAGTGAGCAGTGAGCACTGAGCAGGCACTTTAGCACAGAACAAGGTATATTATAATCTATTCAGAATAAGAATTCCCACTCGCTTGACGAAAACTTGTCTTGTTCGCGCATGTCTGTTGCCACCAGTTGGCGCTGATGTTTGCTGTGCCGACGTGCAGCAGGCGAACAATAATATCGCGCCGTTTTCACGAAGAATTGTCTACGACGTAGGCATTGAGTTCGGTGCAGAACAATAAGGTAAAAGTACAAGAAACATGGTAAAGAAAAAACTAATATACATTATAACATGATAGGTAATCAGGGGCGGACTTACCATTTTTCCGCCCCTAGGCATTACAACACTGGCGCCCCGTACATTGGCTTGCTCCCACGGGAGGGGGGAGGGGGGTAATGTTCCACGAAATAAAACAAAACTATAAAAATTGTATTTAGGTATTTTTATATTTATACATACCAACTAAACAAATAAATATTAATACAATGTTGCATACCTAGGTAAATTTGTACGCTTGTACAATAATTAAATCATAAATATTTAATCATAATAATCATTTTGCGCCTTGATTTATCTGTAGCAAAATTATCTATGATTTGGTGGTGGGCACTCTAGTCCCTATAATCGTAATCGATTAGCAGATTTCTGAGAAGTATGCAGCATGCACAATATCAGTAATATAAGTATCGCAATGTTTATTATTATTAGCTACTTTCATCTAATTTCCAGAATTTAATTCCAGTATTCTAAGAACAGACTAGTTTTGGTGGCCACGCGCCTGCGCCCCGCGTACACT
Organism: Acyrthosiphon pisum; assembly: GCF_005508785.2. Lineage (NCBI taxonomy): Eukaryota > Metazoa > Arthropoda > Insecta > Hemiptera > Aphididae > Acyrthosiphon > Acyrthosiphon pisum. The sequence continues at coordinate 19,367,442 of NC_042495.1, forward strand.
TATTACGATGCCTGGTGCGGGGTGAGGCGGATCATTCTGGTCAATATCAAATAATTCACTTGCCAAGCACTGTGCGAGCTGCCCCCTGCCTAGCTAGAAGAGCGGCTATATCCAATGTACCCGGCGGCCCGAGGCAGTATATTTAACTGCCTTGGCTGGCGTTTTGCGCATGCGCCATTCACAATATTGTATGTGTTTGCGCCGCACACCCTTATGCCACCTCCGGTTCATTAACATGGGCAGCTGCCTCGTCGAGTGTCGATGTCAAACCTCTAACGGTTGCGGCGCGGCGTCGCCGGTCGCAGGATTGAACGGCAAGGTTATTATAGCTTATAAATTAAAACCCTACTGCAACGTGACTACGTGAGCCATTCTCCACAGTTTCATGCAAGTTGAACACAAAAAAAAATTAATATAAAATATAACTTTATGTAAATATATAATTATGAAATTATGAAAAACTAAAAAGTAAAAACTAACTAAAAAATTGCGCCCTAGGCACGTGCCCTGGTGGCCTATGGGTAAATCCGCCCCTGTAGGTAATAATAATTATTACGATATTGTTATTATAATCGTCTGTATGCACGGCGGCGGCTGTCGACAGCGACGGCAGCCTTCGACAAGTGGCGGCCAATCAGAGCGCAGCCCACACTCGCCAGGGTAAGGCACCAAATAGATACATTAGCCAGCGGGTCTGACCCTGACGGCTGCCGGCGGCTCCGTTGCGTGCGCGAAGGTGGGAATAATTCCTACTCTGAATAGAGTATAGGTGTTAATGTATTATGGTTTGTTATCGTTGTGACAAATTATTATTACTTGAATTCAAACCACGATGTCTGATAATAATATTATGTGCCATACCCTAATAATAATTGTCATGACAACATTGAAAACCGATAGGCGTGTCGGCAACTTTTTGATACGCGTCATGACAAAATCCATTTTGTCACGATAAGCCATAGCTGATGGTACAATAATTGTCACGGACTATAAGTATATATCCAAAGTCCGTGATAATTGTGTGGAACAATATCGTTCTATACGCGGTTTAGGGTATATCTTAAACCGTGGTTTTATATTGTTTCTATATTGTGATACGGCCACGACCATAATATAGTGACCTATAAAGAAGTTGTCTACACGGCGCGACCCCGTGACTATTGGCTGGTTCGCCGCGTCAGCCGAGTAATAATTTACCGAGCCGATCAATTTGAGGCGATTGTCGACCACAATGGCTGGGATACTCGTATTGTTTCCGAGATACCTTTGACCAGTGGTTCTAGTGGTGGGCAACAAAACATCGATATTTACATACGATCGATGTTATGTCATCAATATATCGTTAGATCAAGACCGATGTTTATCTTCAACAATAATATTATATTGATTGAAATATCGATTTTCAGAATTCAAATGAATGTTCTCTGCTTATTCTCTTTTTTTTTGTCATGTATTGTGCCTTTCGTTTTTCGTTCGTTTTTGTTTTAGACACACTGTGCGAGTAGTTATCAGAAGCGCAATCTAAAATCCATCATATTGATGACATTTTTTTTTTTTTTTAATAATAAAACTATCGTTTTGGTTAGGTGATAAGCTGGTGATTATTCGTGATAATATTAATATTAACCATGAACTATGAAATTCTGTAACCACGGTTGTAGATATCTTAATAAACCGTGCTCGTTCAATGAAATTACGTCAAGTGAACGATTGTGTAAAATCTTCTCGCTGCCGCACACGGACTGCCTCGTATTTCCGATTTCGTAACTTCTATTTTACCACGCTCGTCTGTTAAACGTACTTCCAGAATGCGACATGTACTCAACGCGACAACGCCCATTCTAGCGAATCGGATTTAGTCTTGATCTTAGACTTGAACCAATATTGAGATCTGTGAAGGTGCAGTGCAACGTCAAAACCTATACACTTTTCAACCAACAGGTACCCATCTAATTCAATCAACAATTTTATAGATGCAAATCTATTGTAAGTCACGAGTGTTTGTTCTTATGTTTTGCCGTATTACAAAAATTTTACTTTGGGTGGTAATAGGCATTACTTGTTTTGCCAATCGGTATCCGTCTCCCAGAATTATAGCTCGTTAGTCATGTTGCTCGAACTACACTAATTTCCTGGATAAACATTCGTAAAATTATGTAAATTACCTAGTCTGAACAATACCAAAATATGTTTGAAAACTTAGTTTAAGTTGTGAAATATTCAGTAATAAGTTTTCGTTTTAATTTTCATAATACATCATATAACTATTGGTCCAGTTTCTACTACCCTAGTACCTATACTCTGTTCAGCGAGAGGGCATGCCGATTATGAACATCCCTCCACGTCGCCATACTATCGAAACCAATGGTAAGCTGTTACGTGGGGGAAACAGTTTTCGTCAGTGCGCGGCGCGGTCTCTTGCTGAACAGATTATACCTAGTTACTTATATATTGGAACACTACCTTATGTTTTCTGTTGAAACTAGATCACTAAAATTTAAAAATTATACTTAGTCACACAATTATCGACAAATTTAACGAATTAACTACTATAAATAATTCAATAACATTTACTTTGTTATTTATAAATTTCAATTATATTACTCATAGGTTCAAAGGCAGATAATTGACACATGAAGTTATTTATTACGGCAATAGGGCATTATGCATAAAACTTAAATGCCAATTAATGTTTGACTCATGAGTACTTAGCATTAGTACAATTTGGTACTTAAATGTTTTGTATAATATTATATAATATATATATTATATTAATTATTATTTTAATCATTAATTTTCCTTTTCAAGCAAAAATGTTAGCATCTTGTTCATTATGTGACGATTATTTCACCGGAATTCATCCTGAATCAATTCATACAACATATTGTGGTCATGTTTTCCACTACGAATGTCTCATGACATGGATTCAAAGGTATTACTAAAGTTTGAATTCAGTGATTCTTTAAAAAGTATATTATAATTGTAATTTTATGAGTATTTCAGATACCTATCTACTATTTTTGGTGTTTGTTTTTCAGCTTAAGGTATCATATGCATTGGCGCTCGTAGTGGGAGGGAGGCATTATCCCCCTGGCTTATTGGACATTTAATTTAAATAGAGTATAGTATGATAAATAACTGTATAACAAATAGAAAGTATGTTATACAAAGAAAAATAGGTCACCATTATATAAAATCCTGTTAAACCAAATTAATAAAATATATTATGCTTAATGCATAGCAAACTTCCCCCTCCCCCTTAGTAAAATTTCTGTGGGCGCCTATGACCATATGATATTGATTTACATCATATTACTAGTAATTATAAGTAAATATACTTATAAGTTATAATGGTATATAAAATAATGATTCATAGTTGTACTTATAATATTCCTCCTTAAAATTGTATAACTATTATCTTACTTCTATAATTTTCAGATCGCAAACATGTCCACATTGTCTGTCAAAAGTAACCAAAATGCAAACTATTAAATTATATTTTCACAGCAATTCAAATTTAAGTATAAAAGAAGACATATCTTCACTGACACACCAAGTGCAATCACTTACATATGAAAATACTCTGAAGGAAGAAGAAATAAAAAAATTGTTAACTATAACCAAAAAAGATAAAGAAAAAGTAGCTGCATTAAAGTAAAGAAAAATATTTAATTTATACTTTTTGTAAATAATATAGTTATTCATTATGTTTACCACTTTACAGGAAACATGTCAAAGATGTGCAAGACGAAATACGAGGCCATCAAACAATTGTATTCAGTTTGCAAGAAAGTGTGCGTTATTTTTTATCTGAATGCAAAAAATCTAATCGCTACAAACTTGAAGCTGAAGAATTAAAAAAAGATTTGGTTAAATACCAATCGTAAGACAATTTTTTATGATATAAAAAATTAATAATTTATGTAATATTCAAATTAAATTGCAGAATAAACAGTATATTATATGGAACAGTTGCGGATTCTCAAGAAGCTGTATCTTTGTTTAAAAAAAAGACTGATATTCAAACTCTATGTTTACTTATAACCTCTTTTAAAAAGTATGATATATTATTAAAAAAATTGTGTATTATTTAATAACTCAACTAATGTTTTGTAGAGAAATTCAGACTTTAAAAGAAAGTAATAGAGATTTAGAAACTAAGTTTTCACAATGTATCACTAAATACATGGAATTTAAAAGACATATTTTGTGCAATGTAAATTCAAAACAATCCATGAATGCCCAAGTAATGGAGTACGTAATATTTTGTTCAAGTATTTTAATCTTATAACAAATTGTTATTTTTAAATTTTAAAACATAAATTTTAAAGTGACTAAAAATGTGTTTTATAAATCTTACTTAAGAATCAGCCAAGTGTATATTAAGTTTTTGAATGCATTTAAATACATTTACAGTGCTTTATAACTTATTTTTCAGAAAATTGAAATCAGGAATTACTGATTTTGAAGCAGATATTGAAAGACTGCAAAAAAAATGTGAAAATTTAAAATCTTTGGTGCAAGCAAATGATGATACTCCAAGAAGAACTGAATTACGTAAAAGAATAGTATACGAAAGTCCAGCTCTTGATTTGTCCATTACTCCAAGTTTAGAAAAAGTACATTAAGTGATATCTATTATTTATTAAAGTGAACTCAATACTTAAGTATATTAAAATGTAAAATTGCAATAGAACATTGTTTTTAATATGAGAAAATTAGAAGTTTTGGTTAGATTAATAATATTGATACTATGTTGATTGAATGGTAATCATTTTTGATCAGTAATTTAATAACAATTTTCTAGGGTTCAAAAACAGTTATAAACTCTCCAGAAAATTCAGTTTCCTCAATGGAACAACCAAAAGGTCAATTAAAGCCACATATTAAAGAACAATCATCATCACAATGTGTAAATATATATATACTAATTATGAAATACTAAACACGTTTTTAAATATTTTTCTTGATTATTATATTCTTGTTAAGGTCAACACATTTATGCCAAAAAGTCCTCGAAGACCAATTGGATTTATGAGACCACCTTTAACTACTAAATCGGTAAGTGCAAATAATGTACCAAAATCTATGGTCGTTTCGAGTAGTTTAGATGAAGAAATGTATGATGGTCTTGCTTGTCGTTCGAAACCAGATGCGTACCCTAGCGGACAGAAACCAGTAACTAGAAAACGAAAATATAAAATAAATTAGTTTTTAATTTCAAAAAAAAAAACACCACCATCAATTAAAGGTAATAAAACTTTGGATAGTTTTGTATCTGCCGAAATTCTTTAATTATGTATAGCTTACTAAAAAAAAAAACATATTTATATAAGTGTAATTTTTTATACTATTTATTTGACAATATCAAATTATATTTAAATAACAATTTTAGAATTCTTATAAGTACATTAATAATGTTATTATTATTATTCTTTTTTTTTATTGGTGTATCTCTTTTTTAATTAATTAATAACAGTTTGTTGATAAAGCATAATTAAATTTAAATATGTATACATAAATTGCTCATTACCAATACAAATAATATTGTTGACTTAATAGTATTACATTTTGAACACACTTTGGTGTTTGGCTCCTATGAAAATAAAATAAAATATTAAAAGAATTGCAAAAATATTTCTACCATGAATAAATAATTACATAATATATTAAGATTTAATTAGTAACAAATATATTAGCTCTGGATGACTATATTATAACATCCTCCCAGTTTGCACCTATAAAATGATTTGAAATTCAGTTTGTTGTAACTATAATCTGTGATTATACCTGATGCGTTTTTATGCTCCACTTTAACACATTCACTGCGTGTCATAGTTTTGTATACTAGTTGTGACGCTGATAAAATTCTAGTTTTAAAAAATTTTCCTAAAAATTGAAAAATTAAAATATCAGTACGGTTTGCATTTGATTATTTGTTGAATTAATAGAAGATGCTGACAAAAAACCAAAAGTTTAATCCTAACGCTGACTACACTATAGTCCATTTGGCGTCATTCAGCATATGCGAACTATGTACAATGACGTGTTGACAGGATTAATACTCGATGACTTTCTGTATTTTTTACAACAATGAGAATTAAATTTGAATGGGCAATACGTTTTACAAAAAACGGCCTAATAAAATGTTCAGATGTACATTAAAGTACTACGTATTATGAATATTAGCCCCTCCCCATAATGTCTGCTATGTTTAACAGAAATAGTCACAGTACATGATCGTAAGTTTGATTTCAATGTTACTATAAATTCATACCATTGCAGTTTTCTGAACCTAACCTTATAGTAACTATAACAACTGTTGATCCAGCTGGCGGTGGAGCATCAAATCTTATCTTATCTAATCTATTGATTACACATTTCCTCAGAACACCTGTTGTTGTTTTCGTTCTAAAATAAAAGAATATTTACTAATATTGTGCATATTAGGTAGGAATAGTCAAAACAAGTAACAGTAAAAACCCAATGCATTATTTTTAAAAGCAATATCACCTTACAGCCGATGTTGTTTTATTTTCTACTTCTAATATTTGTTGTTCCTGCTTACAATGCCTTTTAAGTTTTTAATGGGTCTTACGTTAGTTTGAATACTACCTACATTACCTACATTAGACAAAAGTTGAAAAGCTTCAATAAATGCCTTGCTGTTGTTCGCTGTAGAGGATTGTAATAATCTTGGATCTTCAATTATAGCTTTATGAAATGTGTAAAGATTTTCAGGAGTGGCCTACAATATAAAAACTATTAAACATTACTAGTACTGATTATGAGGATGTCAGTGCACTATTTGTTTTCTCTCTCTGGCTCACACGCAACATAGACAAAACGCATTTGCGCAGAATCGCTTTTTTCTATATTTTTAAGTAATCTTAGAGTAAAATCACCCATTACAAAAAAGATAGAGAATAATATTTCTGATGGAATGACATATCAATTT
>NC_042495.1:19374523-19375861 GCF_005508785.2 Acyrthosiphon pisum
ATACATAGTCTAATAACAATAAAATATAAAATCGATATGTCATTCCCTCTAAAATATTATTCTCTATCTTTTTTTTAATGGGTGATTTTACTGTATGATTACTTAAAAACATAGAAAAAACGATTCTGCGCAAATGCGTTTTATCTATGTTGCGCGTGGGTCAGAGAGAGAAACAAATAGTGCGCTGACATCCTCTTAACGTTGAATAAATAATAATTTTGATTATTATTACCTGGACTAATAATTCCTTAAAGCAAGTTGCTAAGTAAGTAAAACCAGTATTTAAAAAAAAATAATTATAATCGAAACATCATTATTGAATGTTTACAGTAGAGATTTAATTACAAGCTGAGAAATTGATTGAAGCATGCCACTCACAGAAATGGAAATATCTAACAAAATTACTACATCCTTTGAACAACTTGCAGGTTGTATGTACCACGGTCGCAGACGGGTGTCAAATACACTAGGTTTAGCTGACCATCTTATAGCTAAAATAAAATAATATTAAACATCAATGTTTCTGTGCTGAATGTAGTATGATGACCATGGGAAAAAAATAGTCTCATTTCTCATGACTCATACCATTGATTTTATAGTATTATTAAATAAATGTTTATACTTATCAATATGTTTTATTGCTATAATAATTAGAGCATTAACATAATATTACCAGGATAATGACGCATACACCCTGCTGTACTTCCAAAATATTGCCAAGAAACTGATGGATCACTGCGATAATTTTGTAAAAACACTTCGTCCATTTTTTTGTAAAGGTTTTTGGACATGTTCAACTGAAAATATTATTACTTTAGAATTTTAGATAAAGAAATGTTGAAACAATAAAAAGTACACATACGTTTAATAGAAGATTCCCCACTAGTTTTGTCCACCTTTAACAAAAAATTAAGGTTACCGGCAGGGACGGATTGGGCCATAGGGAAATCGGGAAATTCCCGATGGGCCGCATACTAAATATTAAGTAGTAGGTAGACGTAAATATAATCTATTAATTGTTAAATATTACCATTGATTATAGATTATTCATTCAATGATATTACGTAATAACAGTCTATAATATTATAATGTAAAACGTTGTAAATTGTAATAATACAAGTATACAACGTCTACAACAAAAACTGAATAATAATATTAATTATCAATAAGTAATAACTGTAATAAAAAATCAACTTCCGTGGACAGTAAAATCTATAAATAATTGGTTATTCGGGCTGTCGTTGATCAGATGGACCGGTGGGTTGTGGGTAATGACGACGAATTTTGACGATACAAGTCGGAAAAAGGGTCCTTAATATGAATACCTAATGAGAATAT
>NC_042495.1:19376905-19379322 GCF_005508785.2 Acyrthosiphon pisum
TACGATTGAATAATAGGTATATTGTAATTGTATTTTCGTTATTTTTTTATATCGATACAGTAAAACTGATAATATAAAATATAAAATTACTGACATTTTATTATGTAACATTTATATGTAGGTAATACTATTGTTATTTCATTATTATTTTTATTATTACATTTTATTGTTAAAGGTTGATTTTATGATAAAACTGATTATACAGTAGACTACCCTTTAAAATACTAAAAAAATTACTATCTTCAGTATGGTACACTTGCCAGTTGCCCCTAATCTCCCAACAAAAAGTGGGCCGTTAAAAAAGTATTTTCCCGGGCTGGTCCAAAATACCAATCCGTCCCTGGTTACCGGAAAGTTACATAAATTTTTAATGAACGTTTAAATTTAGGTTCTAGGTCACTTTGTACGGTCTGGCAAAAAGGTACTTTGCAGAACGCGGACACTTTGTACTATTATATACATAAAGTATATAACATTATAATATTATAATATTATTATAAATACAAGTTTTATACCTATGTAGTAACTAGTAATTAAAATAGAAAAAATAAAAATAATATTGTTCTAAAATATGGTATAATAATAATAATAATAATCTAAATAATCAAAATATAATTAATAATATCATTCTATCATCAAACTACATGTAAAAACGTGTACAATATAAATATCAAAAAAGTCAAAAAAATATCAAAGAGTAGTATGATATAAAAATAGTATTTAGATGTAATGATTTTTAGATAATTAGCTTAAAAAATAAAAATAAAAATAGTATAATATAGAAATATGTCAAATTTGAAATGAATGTCAAACGTTAACGCTATTTATGCCTTATGGCCATGATGTGGTTTCAAGAAATTCAGTATTTTTAAAAAAACATTCATTATTAATATTATAAAGATAAAAGGCTTAAATTAAGGTATATTAAGAATATATGTAATTATACATAAGTAATAATAAAAAAAATTAATTGTATATTATCTTATTATTATATTTCATTTTAAGAAAATTAATATGTAAGGTATTTAATATTTTAGATGCGTGGTTACAAAGGCAATATTACATAGAAAAGAAATGCCTTTGTTGTATAATGAAAAAGTGATTCTTCTAAAAAAAGATATTTTAAATAGTCCGGTATTTGGTAGCCATTCTGAATGCTCAAGGTAAATTATTTTATAACCAACATTATCACTTATTATTCTATGATTATTACAGTTGTTATTTTTGTTTAGTTATTTTTGCACTGGTCCAAAAGACAACGAAATTGATTTAGTTCCTCAAATGGAATCTTGTGGATTATGGGCAGATATATCAGGAGCCGAAAATATTGTTGCCCATCATACTCAAAGCTTAATTTACAATGTTAACAATAATGCTGTAGAAAGGTTTAATAGTGTAGTAGCGAAATTTGTTGGTGGAAAAAGGGTGAATTTTTCTTTATGAGGTAAAAGTTTAAATTTTGAGTAAAAGATATTTATACATATCTAAATAATATCACATGAAATTAATTTGTATTTTAGGATCATACAGTGCAAGATGTAATGCTGCAGTTTCATCATTTAATTTTGGTCCAAAATATTTAAACAGTTTTCATAAAAAAGTTAGAAATGTAAGTTCTGGAATATACACTAAACAATGTATAAGATTGCTAAAAACCAGCATAGCAGAGTTGGGCGACGTTTAAATTTTGATAAATCCAGGTATAAATTATTTAAATGAACCAACTATATAGGTACCTACCTAATAATATAGAGTGTAATAATAAATATAATACCCTATAATATATAACATAACATACTATAATTAACAGTAGGTACACCACTACGTCTAAAATACAATTTTAAAAATCTACTGTTATGTTATTTAATAATAGAAAATTTGAGAAAAACAAAAATGTATTGCTGGACCAGATGAAGAATGAAGATTATGGAGCTGTAGACATTGGAATAGGTATAATTGATATGTCACCCGAAGAATATGACGCCAAAAATTTGCATTTTTAAAAAAAAATGATTTATCCGTTGATGAAATAATAAAAATAGAAAGAAATACAGTTGGACAACAAGAGAATGACGATTGGAAAAAATTTAGAAAACAACGACTTACGGCATCTAATTTTGGAAAAGTTAGTAAATTAAGACCCACCACTTCGCGAGCGAATACCATAAAATATATTTTATATGATATTTTCCAAGGAAGTTCTTCAACTAGGTTATTGTGGTCTATTTATATTTTATTTATTTTACAATAGTAATTGTTTAGGTATATAATTATTTTAGATTCCGAGTGGAACGATGAATGTATTGATTTTACAATGATGTGTGTTTTTTTTTTTATAAATTTTTTTATTTATTTTTTTTTGTGTCTGTGTACACGATAAGTAGTCGAAATAACACTACGATTTTAAACTTCAGTAT
>NC_042495.1:19381119-19382506 GCF_005508785.2 Acyrthosiphon pisum
TCAGAATCGTTTTTCTTATACAATGATATATATCATTAAATTCAAATTTAATACCATCCATTTTACAGTGACCACTTCTAACTACTGTACAGCAAAGCGAAATCCACTTACCCACTTTTTATAAAATGTTTTACTAAGGTATGGTATTGAAAACAAATCAATAGCCCGAAATGCATTCCAAAAAACCATGAAATAGAAAATTGAACCAGCGGGATTGTTTATTCATAAGAATAAACCCTATCTCGCAGCAAGTCCTGACGGGTTATTAGGTAAAGACTGTATCTTGGAGGTAAAGTGTCCTCCGAGGCCCGAGCATAAAATAATATACTCCAGAAGAGGCAGTACATAAAAAAAAATAAAGTACATGATATCCGATGGTGAAAAAATTACTTTAAAAAAAACTGATAATTATTATTATCAAGTTCAAGCACAACTCAACATTACAAAAAGGAACTAATGTTATTTTGTTGTGTGGACTCCAAAAGCTAATAGTATATGACAATTGTTTTCGTAGAATCTAAAATATAATAATTTATACGTTCGATTTTAAACGTGTTTATTTTAGGTTTTATAGTAGACAAGATATCCAAAAATGTCAAATTTTGGACATCAAAAATTGAACCATTTGTCACAACATTTTACATGGAATCGTTACTGCCTGAAATCATTGACCCAAGGGCCAAGATTTGATAGAGGACTACCAATAAGGTCCGGTATACCGATAAAGAAGTATACCTAACTAAATAAAGGTGTATTTATGTAGCAATATAATGTAATACAAATAATTGTTTTTTTAAAGACTTACTGTTGTCAATAAATAATTTATAACGATTATGTTTTTGAATAAAATTATGAACTAGGTACATTATACTTTGTGTAAGTACGATGTTAAATTTACCTACCTGTTTTGTCAATACAATGCGCGCTTGTGACGGTAATAAAATTAATAATTATTGTTGAACCACGGACTAAGATATAAAAATTATCTTAGTCCGTGTGTTGAACTGTTTACTGATAAAACGAAATAATTACGCGTTCGGGGAACTTACGCACACTAATGATCAGTTACTACACACACACTCACACAGCAATTCCTAATGAATATAACATATTGCCTATACTCAACCCCTTAAAAACAGTCCACTTTCAACCGCCTTAACTTCCAATATGCGCCTATATCCAATATTTCTATGCTTACCAATTTAGTACTTGACATCGGCGAAAATAAGGGTGAGCTTTAGGGGCTAAGCCCTCCCAAAAATGTCCATAGCCCCCCCCAAACATTTCCAACATTTTGTCTTGAGCTTATTCAATGTTATCAAAATAAGAAGTGATGATCAAAATTGGTCTTGGTCTTGCGGTCTCGCAAGACTCTTGCTGCAAGACC
>NC_042495.1:19382556-19384423 GCF_005508785.2 Acyrthosiphon pisum
AAAGATAAGGCTTATTTTTAGTTCTAATCTAATTTATTAATTTATATTTGTTTTATTTATTTGTATAGGCATTTAGTAACAAGGGTTCAACCAACTTTAACTATAAAGGAACTCATAGTATTGTCCTTATGGCTATGTGCGATGCTAGTTATAATTTTACATTGGTTGATATTGGTGCACCAGGAAGGTGTAGTGATGGTGGAGTATTTTCAAATTCGGATATGGGCCAAGCATTTGTGCAAAATGCTCTTAACTTTCCACCCCCTAAGGAAATTGATGCTATAAATGGTCCTATCCCTTACTATGCGGTTGGCGATGAAGCATTTCCCTTATTAGTTAACCTAATGAGACCATTTCCAGGCAGAGGGAAAAGAAATTTACCTTTAGATGAATCCATCTTTAATTATAGGTTAGTATTTAAATGTATTGCACCTCACAGTGACTGTCAAATGATTTTTTTCGTTGGAGGGTTGTAGCTAAATTTTTTTATAAAAATAAGTCATTAATGTTCCTAATATTTACGTTATACCTATAAAGTATTATTATTATTATTATTATTAGGTCATCTATCCTCCTCATCTTCCCCGTTAGACTGCTATTGGCACCTTGTCTTATAAAATAAGTTTTTAAATTTAGACTTTCAAGATCTAGACGGACAATTGAAAATACATTTGGAATAATGGCATCCAAATGGCGTATTTTCAGGAAGCCTATAATAGCTAGAGAAGATATGGTTAACGCTATAACAAAAGCTACTATTATTTTACATAATTTTATTAAAAAGTCAGAAAAAAACGCAGGTAATACATTGCAATTTAAATCAATAATAAGTATCAGATTGTTACACTGGATTGTATTTTATAGGTGTTCGTTATTATTGTAGTGCTTCAGATATTGACAAAACACAAAATTGTGACTGGACGCAAAGTGAAATAGGTGCATTAGCCCCTATTGGCCATACAGGAAGTAACATGCACTCTAAAAATGCAAAAATAATAAGGAATAAACTTAAAGATAATTTTTCTGGTGAAGGGGCAATTTCGTTTCAATATGATAGAGTCTTGAGATGAATACAAAATGAATACTATGTTTCAACACTGTATACATATATTATTAAAATAAAATGAAAAAAATATATAACAAAAATAATAGGATTGAGTAACTTTGTTTACATAATCAGTCTCGATATTAATTAAAAAACTTACATAATAGAAAATGAAAACTTCAACTTTAAAAAAAAAACAATTGCGAAGTATATCCTTATATGCGCAAACAATAACAAATTTATATAAAATAAATGATTATTAGTCATCAATATACTGTACCAACTTTGAAATAAATTCACTTTGAAGGGCGATTTTCTGTTTTTTAGGTATGTGTTTCATAATGTTAATAATATATTTAGCAAAACTAGTGTCTTCATTATCAGCTTCTTGAGGCTGTTCATAATATGGTTGTGGTGGTATTGGCCTGGATGCTTGAATTTCGTTTAGGATGGCTTCATGAAAGGATAATTCATCTCTCTTCCCTTTTAAAATAGACATGAAATAACAAAGTAGTTTGTTACATGGTTATCATAATTCATAAATATTAATTAAATATTAAATTACTTTTACATGGTGTAACTTCTGAATTTATTTCTGGAATATCAGAAGTAAGTGAAAAGTTGCTGGAGGTTCTAAGGAATAATACAACTTTGTTTTAAATAAACAATTTATAATAAGTAATCTACAGTAATATACAGTAAGATACAAAGGACATGTATATTTACATTTGGATATTGTGGACTATACTACAGACAGCCGGTACTTTGTTTATTAATTACTTATATTACACACAGAAATGCTTTACTCAAGTTAAATTAATT
>NC_042495.1:19385114-19389938 GCF_005508785.2 Acyrthosiphon pisum
ACAAAAGTTTTATCTATAACATAAGTACTCTGACAGTCTCCCCTCCATCACAAGCAAGCTTAAAGGAGATGAGCAATTGTATTGTGTTAATTATGTATTTTATATGTTTAATGATATATTTGCAATTAATTAAATTAATAATAATGTAATGTTAATAGTTCGGGCTTAAAATATATTTTATAGGGTCATTTACTTATAATGTATAAGGGTAAGACAATAATAGGTTTAGTGTTAGTGATACGATAATATAATGATAAATTGTCACTCAAAGAAAATTGTGTCAGTATACAAAATGTTTTAAATGGAAAAATTTTATACCAAAGTTAGTATATTATTTACTTTTTATTTTTTGTGCTGATATCATCCAAAAACTGCAAAGATTGCATATGTACCCAACTTCTTCTTTTTTCACTACCACTGCCACTTTTTGGTTTTTTATTTTCTCTAGTATATTTTTCCCTTAAATATCTCCATTTTTTTTTTAAAATATCAATAGTATATTCACCTGTTTATATATTTTATTCAATATTAAATTAATAAAAAATATATTAATGGTTTAAACATACATTTTAGATAGTCAAATAATCATACCATTTAATTCGACATATATTTCATTCCACAACGATTTTTTTATGGGTTCGAATCTAGCCGATAAAGGAAGCCTATGGTCCCACAAAGGATGACGTTGACGAATTGCATTTATTAATGTCGACAACATTTCTACATCATCGTCATCATCGTGTTCTGGTTCTTTCTGTTCAATTACTTCTTCGAGATATTCTGTTTCATGCGTAAGGCTTAAAAAATCATCATTAAATTTTTGGAATTTATTTGTTGAAATGGGTGTTGAAATGGTTGTCGAAATGGGTGTTGAAATGGTTGTCGAAATAGGTGTTGAAATGGTTGTCGAAATGGGTGTCCGTTGAGCTAAAACAAGATATTTTAAATAATTATTATCAGTAATAACAGTAAAAACAATTTTACAACAAAATATTTTCAAATTGTTGTCATCTTACTTTTTGGTTTTATTGGTTGGAAAACTGGGCGTTCAGCTTGAGTTGAAAGAAAAGAAACACGTTATGCAAACATAATATTTTATAATTATTACATTTTTTACTATAAAATAAACACATATATCTAATAAGCATAGGCGTGCAAAGATTTCAGTTTCAGGTCAGGCTACTATTTTAAGTGACCACTCCCCACAACACAGCCAAAACTGTGTATTTAGTTGAAACTATTTTTAAAAAAAAATACATAATATCCACCAGTATCTATCTTATCTTATACTTTACCATTTAATTAAAAAAGAATTTATGTTCAAATTACGCAAATCCTAAATACCATGGTCAAGCAGAAGCCAATATGTCTAGCAGAGATGTGTAAGTTAATGAAACAAATTATCTTTAGTTAGTTAGGGTGGCTAGATCACATTTATAATGAAACTTTATTTTTTTTTTAAATAATAACTAAATATTTTGGCCAAGAATTCTATCCTATTCCTTCTAATAACTGTAGTTTATAGTGATTTAATTAGTCATTTAATAAATTAGTTTTATATACAGTTTTAAATACCTATGTATAAACATAATTTTAATTTAATGTATTATTTTTCAAAATAACTGGAAAAAGATAAGTTAATACTTAGGATTTTTTAGCTAGTTGATTTACAGTGTAATGTTAACCACAAATGAATTAGAATAACTACCTATGGAATCTTTAAAAAAAAGCAATATGTATCACTGAACAACGTTGACACCTGACTCCTGAGCGCACGCCTACGCTATATTATAATATATTAACCATTGAATTAGCTATTATACATTTTAAAGGTAAGGTAATTATTCAGGGAAACTCATGGGCTTTTTTTTATGTTTTAGTTTTAAAGCGAGTTTTGAAAATTTAAAAATTCTATAGTTGTCATATTAATTAACAATTAATAAAAATTTATAATTTTTAACGCTTTAAAATTAAAATGTCAAAAACAGCCTATAAATGGCCCTAGATAATATTCTTACTTTTAAATTTCATAAATCACTAATTCACTCTGAATTAATACATCTTATTTAGGTCTAAGTACAACATAAATTCTTTTTTATAAATTACCAAATGTGCAAATATGATTTTTATCAGTTATTTTGATTATCTGTTTGCAAACATTGCACAGCACTCCCTAAAATCATACATAAATTATTAAATTATATAGTTATTATCCAGATTAAACATTGAGGACGTACACGGGAATTTTTGTATCCGTCATACCAGTGCGTAAGATAACAAATTACTCTACAAAACACTCGTAGCTTCGTGTTGGTACAATAATTCAGTTTTTAAGTGAGTTATGAGCATTTTTAATTTACGGTATATTATATACGCATAACTTGCTAAAAAATTGAACTATCGTAAAAAACTAACATACAAAGACAGATAATATTTTTACCATAAAGTTTCATAATAGGTCAATTCACTCTAGTTTTTAAACTAACGAGCTACACGTCTTCTGCTGAGCGTAAATTTGTTATGTTACGCACTCGTAAAGACGGAGACAACAAATACCAGTGTTAATACGGCCTCTTAATAGGTAAATTCACTTACTATGACTTGGCCCGGCTTCATAGTGTAAATAAACTTAGTATAGTATAAATAAACTTTTTAAAGAATATAATTTAAAGCCTTGAAGGAATTATTTATATTAAAATTAAATTGAATTATATAAAAATTAAAAATTATTTAAAGATTTTTAAATTTGTGATTGCTGCTATCACCCAGAGTGGACCGTTCGAACGGAAATAGTTGAACTAGATCCAACTTCATGGTATTATGGTTGCGGCCTGTGGTAAGAACGTATAACACTCTGGTATACCAAAAGATTACCAAGTATACCAACCAATCACAGAAAAGTATTTTTATGCACGTACACGTACACGTATGTAGTGGAAACCCACCTTAATATGCTTCGACGCCGTTCACTGGAAAATACAAGGTCGGCGGGGGTCAGGGGACTGTCAAAAGCCGCGGAACAGCGCGACGGTTGAACGCTTGTACCCGTGAACCAAGTGTATGGTATAAACCGATTCATTATCAATGGTATAAAATCTAACGCAATCAGGCCACATTCTCAATTTCTCTAATATCCAGTAATCTGTATTCTACTGAACTATTGAAGGCTAGGATGTCAAAATCAAATTATTGTTGAACTTCAAAATGTAATAATATTTTATATTTCTATTGTACCTATAATAAATAAAGAATAATACCAAATTATTACTTATTTTAGAAAAATATATTTCTTCGACGACTTGATTCACGATAGACAATTTGAGAGTTGGAGTTACTATAGCACAATTTGATTTTCCAAGAATCAAGGTTCATTTTGAAATTGCTCATAGGTACGTTATTCAATTTTGATACTTGACATTATTTATTTGTTTCTAAAAACCTAAAACAATAAATTCATACCTTGGTGTCAGTAAGTAAAACGTAGATACCTGTTAGTTCGAATATTGCGCCTTATAGATTTGCCTGCATATTGTTCAACATTCGTACATTTAATATATTTAAAGTAAAATAATACATATAGTAAATGCCCAATTTTTTTAATCAATCTTTACAGGGTTTGAAAAACGCAATATGGTAAATGTACTTCTAGTTTTGTATAATATGCCGTGTGGCTTACAGTAAAAATTCTTACAGGTTTCTTGACAAAATTTATAACTTTACATATCAACACTTCAAATAATATGAAAATGCAAGGTCAATTAATAATATTTTCAAATTTTCTGAGTACAAATTAAAATGTAAAACGCTTCTTTAAGAGCACTTTAGGTTCAAGAAATTGTAAGTTAATACCTAGTTGTAAAATCTTTTTATCATTTAACAATGGTAACATAAATAGTATCTAAACATATTATCAAAACTATTATTCTACCTTAAAAAAAATATTTACAATGGGTTTAATAATAAATAATAACCCAAAATTATCAAACTACTCATTATAGAACGTAAGTGATAGGTAGGTAATTATAATTTCAATGAATCCAAATTAAAACAATTAAGTGGTCATTAAATTATAAAGTGTTTATAAGACATACTTATTCTTATTATCAATTAATCATTTAAATCTTATATTATTTTGTTATTGTTATTATTTGAAGATTTCCAACTTACTCGCTCTCTTAAATGGCCTTTGAAACTAAAAATTCTGGTAAGCCAAGACAAGTGAGGGGCACTACTGCATACAAATATCGAAATTTGTATGTGTTTGGTGTATTTGCTGTCAGTGGACTTTCTTGGTTCCTGTTTGAGTGAGTTTTTATATATTTACCTATATAATATTTGATTAATTTTGAATTTGAGAGCTAATATTACATCAGAATTCAATCAATTACCATCCTAATTCAAAATTTAAATGCCCATTTATTATTATTAAACAAATCTACTCGTTGAATATTCATTAATAATATATTAACATTAAAAAAAAAAGTATTCTACCTACAAATTATATAGGTTACCATTTAAAAATCATAAGTGGGTTTTCAACAAACACGAATGGAAAATGATTAAGGACAAAATAAAATGTTAGAATTTCATGTGATGTAGGCACCTATTTAAACTTTTTTTAATCAGAACATTTTCATATATGTATTATAATTATATGTTAGGTATAATAATATATAGTGAGTTTCAGTAAATGTAAATATTATAATATATTAAAAGAATGCTAGCACATTATTTATTTTTTCTCTCTCAACTATGCGCAACATAGGCAAAACTCATTTCCACAAATTTATCATTTAATTTATAAAATAAAAAATATAGAGAATA
>NC_042495.1:19390038-19396372 GCF_005508785.2 Acyrthosiphon pisum
ACAAGCGATAACAACAATACCACTCCTAGTGAGAGTTTACATTCGACCATCCTGATGTAGTCTGTCGCCCTCGACAGAAACTTTCTAACCCTAAGTACAGCCATCCTTAAAGAACATAAAAAAAAACTAATTAACAAATAAATAAACCTCTTAGAGAACATAAATTAACAAAAACAGTCTTTGACTCAGAATTAATGATTAATGGTTAAATACATTATGTAGACACAAAAAAAAAGGATTTACAATAGCAATCATTAACAAGTTTAGCTCATTTATAATAAATAAACATTTTTAAAACAAATACATCATGAGTGCTTAAATAAATACACATTTTAGCTCATAATAACAATTATTTAGTAGAATATAGGAATATTATCATAGGAACAGTAGTGTAACGAGCCTACAACTGCAATCTACTTATGGTAGTATGGAAATAAATTACGAAAAATGAATAGTAATACTTGTATTTATTTACTCTTTAAATTATTAATATTTAATCAAAAAATGGCTAAGTCCAAATAAATGAATAATATAACTGTGGGTCAGCGAGATGTGACTATGTATTTTAGTTAAACTGTTCTTCTTGGGTCGTGTTGCTCGTCTGATGGATGCTTGTCCACCAGCTCTCCTCGATGGGTATCTGTCCCTGCCCCTTCTATTATTTCAGATGACCATACACGGTCATCTTGCGGTTTAGGCCTAGCGTGAGATCGTCGCACGCTGCACACGCCGGATGTTTAACATATATTTATTTGTGGTGTCATTTAACAACACAAATCCTAGTTTGTAATATTTAGAATTATTTATATATGTAGTCATATATAGAGTGCCAAACGCCGCTCATGGTCACGCGCTATTGCACTACTGTATACGTACTGTAGACGCGGTATTATTGATATTATTACTATTATTATTATTATTACGCGAGCGCTCGCTCGCGTATTATACTTATATTTACGCGGCGCGTATACTATATGATTACGTACATTTATTAAGTGATTGATAGCAATTTAGCTTAAGATAATTATTTAAGATAGTCACAGATCGCTACAGTAGTAAAAAGGAAGAATTTAAGTATCATAATCTTTAAGCCAGACGGGTGGACGAGGTTGACGGCGTGGTCTACCTTCTTTCTGAACAACAATGGACACAGATCCATTGGCTTCCTTGTTTGACACTTCTGAAGTAGTGTCAGCTTCCCCAAAGACATTGGTCTCAGTCTCAGGCCTGCCCTCTTCCTCAGCATCAGTCAACTACCAAGATTTCAACTGGGCTACATGAGCTGTGGTAGCAAACCTGCTTGGTCGACCACTGTATAAATCAATAACTCTATAGACATCACCAGGAAGGACCTCAGAAATCACTAACGGTCCCCTGTAATGGTTTTGTAACTTGGTGGATTCACCTGTAGAGTTGAGAGCCCTCTTCATCACTACCACCTCTCCCACTTGGTAATGCGCATTATCATGTCGTCGAGCGTCATATGCTATCTTCATTTTTCTTTTGGAAACTTCCAAGCTTACAATACCATTAATAATCCAAGGGCAAGAAATTAATACCGAATTTAATTTAGTTAACGAAGACTTCCCAAAAAGAAAAAACGGTATATTAGTTAATAGCTTTCTATCAGAAAATAACGCTGTAATCAACTTAGCAAATAAAACTCTAGTAATTAATGCTAATAAAAATAAACAAGGGGATTAATAAGATTCTACACATTAGATTCTTAATAAATAATTAAGATTTAAAATACAAAAAAATATATATATATATAAAAATTCTAGCATTAAAATAATAAACAACACATATAAGACCAATAGATTAATGGACGAATATATAAATATGTAATAAATAATGTCTAATTTATAAATTAAGTATTTTAATCACAAATATATATATCCGCCATGTACTAACACTCGAATAAGGAGAAAATATAAAACAAAAGAAAATTATATAAAAAAAAAAAAAAAAATAATGTATTAATATCTAACAATTACTATATACTTAACCCAATGTATCGATATTTTATAATCTAAGTACTAAAATTCTATATATCAAAGTGTCAATACTTTATGTATTAATGTATCACTATCTTATAACCAATGTACCACTATTGTAAAACTATTGTAATAACTACATACCATAACTTGTAAAAGATTTATGAGTAAACCTTTTAAACATTAAGTCTTTTTTTCAGAAGGGAGGTGTTACGTACCTACGTATAAATTAAATATGTATACACTATGTACATTGTATCGCACGTTCTTAGCAATATCTAACGAATGTAACTAATAAGTCAATTAGTATATTATAACACGCGGAGGTCGTTGCAAAAGCATAGTATGAAACAATCAAACCATAGAAGTTTCGTCACACGTATCTCCTCGGGAAAGTCAACACTCATACGAAGGATACGAGTCGTCCAGCATACCAAGTTCGAGACCCGGACTCTGTCTCATGACCGAATTTGGCCACTACAACGACCACCCACTCCAAAGGACCCGATCATATATATACGAGTCCATCACAAGAGCTCGTCAGACGGTTATACAGTATGGGTTGAACTAATCGTTAGATAGTTTAGGGACACACAAGACACTTAAAGGCAGGTTGTAACACCACTCACTGTCATATATTTATAATATTGTAATTTTGTACTTGTTAATAAACACTCAAATATAACATAATACATCAAGTGTTTATTTCTGCGTTGATGTGTGTATCGACGTCATTTGGGACGTAACAATATTATGTAGTGCTGAAAAATATTCCTGGCATTATTTTGAGGATAAAAACATTTTTTTACATGATTTTTAAAGTATTGTTGTATGTGAACCATCAACGATCCAAAAGATAATGGTTTGAAAGAAACTTGAGGTCAATTCCAACAATGAATGAAATAATAGTGTATTTTCATTTTTCAGTAATTATGAAGTGTACAAAAGTCGTATAATGTGTGTGTGTGGCTGAGTGATGCGAAGGGGCTCCATAGGCTCATTATTTAATACTTAGTTCATATAATTTGTTATAAGTAGTATACATTTGTTAAACAACTTAAAAAATGTATGTAAATATGTTACATATTTTTTTTGTTTCATAGAATAAACCAACTTTTAAAAATTTTTACTTAGAAGTTGACGACTATAAACTTTTAGATATAATAATCATTTTATTTTTATTTTTCATTAAAATGAAATATTTCAAGAAAATAAATTTCATGTAATTTTAAAACCTTAGGTACAATATAATAATAATTTATATATTTTTATCAATATTGTTTTTTTGTGGGGTAAATTTCAAAACAATTGTCAATGCAAGGCGACACATCACAAATTGGACAATAGAATGACGTTTCTTTTTTACAACGATTTTTTTTTAGCACACTTTACACGTTCTACGAGGGTTAGCTTTCTTTGGTGTAGGTGGATTTTTTTTTTATAAAATGTCTACCGACTACCAGTAAGCATATCAACATTATTTGGCTCATATCCCGTGTCAGTCTCAATTATTATTTCACCTGCTTTCTCGGCCATTTGTTGACAGAGATTGAGCATAAACGTTTTCAAACAGGGATTTTTATTTTGTGAGACATAATGCTTATATATTATATAACTATTGACCACACTAATTTTAAATAAATAAAAAAATATTTTTTCCACCACTTTAAAGTTTTACGTTTGAAGGGGTAGTAGGTGATCATCTGATCACCGTAGTCGACCCCCGTTTTATATTTATTATAATCGATGATGGCCACGGGTTTAAATTTTTGTATTGGACCTCCCCTAGCTTTGACAGTCACAGGTGCCATGTCAGCCGAGTGACATGTTGACATAACAAGAACGTCTCTCGTGTCTTTCCACTTAATGCAAATTTGTGGGCCGTTCCTACCAAAAGCCATTTCACCTTTTTTAAATTTAACGTTAACTACTGTATCTTTTGGAAGTCCTTTATGATTTGCCATCACCGTTCCTACACCGTTCGTTTTATTATCCCAAATATACTCTGATACCATAGGACTAGTGTAAAATCTATCTATGTAAATAGTATGGCCTTTGTCAAAATACTGTTTTAATAAGCGACTGTATAAGGGTATTTGCGATATTTTAATAACATTTATATTATAATTAATATAAATTAAATATCGATATACTTAACTGATTTATTGTAAGACACGGTGTTCGTCTTTTAGACGCAAAAATATAGCCCGTTTTAAACACGATAAGCGGCCTCAACGTTGCAATATATAAAAATAACGTCGTCTCCGATACTAAAAAACTATGACCGTATTAGACACGGCACTCGTCCTCAACGTAACAATGTCTTAAAAAATCGTCGTCTCCAATGTGTTTAAAATATTATGTTATAATATGTTTAAAATCGTTTTTGTTTCCTGTCTGAATTTTGACTTGGGTACAACAGTATTTTCAAAAATATATCCACCAAAGTTTATACATCCACATATACTGTAAAAAGGTGGATTTTAATTTGAAAAACAGAGATGTTAATGTGTGTACAGAACCTCCTTAAGTGGTACAAAACAATAATTCAAGAATCAATAAATATTGACTTTACTTAAGTATATTTAATGATTCGAAAAATTCCATTTCGATAAACTGCATCGTCAAAGAAAAAAGGGGGTTAGCATGCTTGGTGAATCACCGTGTATAATATGGTATAATATTGTACGCGTGTATGCAGAATTTAAAATTCAGTTAATGTGCATATATTTTTAAATTTTCGATATTAAATAATATGTTTAAAATCATATTTGTTTCCTGTCCAAATTTTGAATCGGGTTCAACAGTATTTTCAAAAATGTATCCACTAAAGTTTATACTTCCACATAATTTGTGAACTTGCCACCTGTTTTTAATTTTTCGATATTAAATAATAATGTTATGTTTAAAATCATTTTTGTTTTCTGGCTCGAATCAGTAAACTTGACAACGTATATAGTTAAGCCTTAAAACAATTTTTCGAAAAACGTCATCATTTGTTATTCTGCATCCTTACTGTTTGCCGTTTTCAATATTTTATCCAAAATCATAACTCACAACCATGTACTCTCTTGTATTTACTGTCTGGTGCTTGATTATGTTGGCGTTGATGATCGTATGCAAGCTAGCAGAGGTCATGTGCAAACTATACCAGCAGATTATGGAACTGCAGGAAAACGGTGACCCCAGGTTCGATCTGGTTGGCGGCCGTAAGCGATTGGAGGACGCGCCGGTTGGTCAACCGACTTCGTAATAATAATATTATAATATTTATGTGATTATTCTTGTGTTCAGCTCAAGACTTCGGCTAGACCATCCGGGAAGGACGCGTTTACACAGGTGGACTTTCAGGGATCGCGTCCCCCCTGCTGCCGCAGCCGGGTATTATGCTCTTGGACACGGCTGACTGTCGGTACAGAGGGTGAGCAGGCCGTCGCTCCATTCGGATATCCACCGACGCTGCCGACGCTCCCGGCACAGAACGTGGGCCCGGCCTTGAACGAGCCGTGGACACGGCCGATTGTCGGTACTGAGAGCGTGGCCGCAGCTCGATTCGGATTTCCACCTACCACGGCGACGTTCCCGGTGCAGAAAGTGGGCTCGGCCTTAAACAATACGTGAACACGGCCGATTGTCGGTACCGAGAGCGTGGCCACCCCTCGATTCGGGTTTCCATCGCCGCCACCGCGGGAATTTTACGTGGGCCCGGGCAGTGGCGGATAGGCCCACCGGGAATTCGGGATTTTCCCGGTAGGCCCTATCTTGTGTTAATGTATGGGGGCCCGCGGGCCCAACTTAACCTTGTGTAATGAAGATTGAAAATAATTTTAATAAAGATTCAAATTGACTAATTTAATATTTTTAACCACTACAAGAAAAATACCATAATCATTTGGCTATAAACAATATTTATTTTTGTTCCCGTATCGGCCGTATCATTGGGAACATTGAGATTTATTTTTAGATTAGAGTTATAGAAACCCGTATTTATAGTATCGGTAGAATACAGGCATACAGCTGTACTACCTATATAATGCACCAATGCGGTATTGCGGTGGTTAAACGCTTTTATAGTTTTATTTTTATGTCCTGTTGGCTGTTGTCAGTTGTCACCGTATTAATTATTATTGACTTGTTTGGTTGTCAATTACTTAATAAATTATTGTATATTATTATACATCATTAAACTATGAATACCGCTGACAAAAACGAAAATATAAGGTCAGGAGCATTGAAACGAAGTAAAAAAAATAGAGAGGCATTACTACAATGTGCAAATGACAAAAATCAAAAAAAACCAATTTTTTTTCAGATAATAATTCCAAAGTAAGTTTATT
>NC_042495.1:19396422-19399882 GCF_005508785.2 Acyrthosiphon pisum
TTAAGAACTCTTTGACTTTAGACAAGGAGATGGTGTGGTTACAATAAAATGTCCTGTTGATGACAAGCCGAGCCATCTATATGTAATCTCACATTATAAAATGTCTAACATAGAAAATGTGTTGGTGAAGGATAGGTAAATACATTGGTTTACTTATTTTATTTATCTTATTGTTTAAAAAAAAAATTAATTAATTGTTATAGATGGAAATTCAGCGAAGCTACCATTAGATTACATACAAATGACAACCATCCGCTTAATACCAGTCTTAATCAAACAATACAGTCGATATTTGATACTATGCTAAGAGATCCTAAGCGTGAAACTCGCAAAAGCAAGACATCAATTTGATTATTATATGCAAAAATAAATTTATTTAATAAACAAAACATTATAATATTATATTATACGATGTGTTTCTAATATAGTAATATCATAAAAAAACATTGATAACAATATTCACTGAGAATATAATAATCATAATATTATTCTATGATAATATACAGCTGATTACCAGATGAAACTATTATTTTTTTTTTTTGCTGCATGTGATAAGATTATTCTAATTATTATGGTTGTAGATAACGACGTAGGTAAACACGTCGTGTTGTAGATATATGTATAATAAATAATATCTTAAGCTATGATGTTTATACCGTATTTATGATTAGATAATATAATATGAAAATATAATATTATG
This sequence comes from Acyrthosiphon pisum, assembly GCF_005508785.2. NCBI lineage: Eukaryota > Metazoa > Arthropoda > Insecta > Hemiptera > Aphididae > Acyrthosiphon > Acyrthosiphon pisum. The sequence continues at coordinate 19,397,123 of NC_042495.1, forward strand.
TACTTTCTATCAAATAAAAACGTAATTAATTGGTGCTAGGAATTCAATACTTCCAGTGGCGGATAGGCCCACCGGGAATTCGGGATTTTCCCGGTAGGCCCTATCTTGTGTTAATGTATGGGGGCCCCCCCGGGCCCAACTGAACCTTGTGTAATGAAGATTGAAAATAATTTTAATAAAGATTCAAATTGACTAATTTAATATTTTTAACCACTACAAGAAAAATACCATAATCATTTGGCTATAAACAATATTTATTTTTGTTCCCGTATCGGCCGTATCATTGGGAACGTTGAGATTTATTTTTAGATTAGAGTTATAGAAACCCGTATTTATAGTATCGGTAGAATACAGGCATACAGCAGCTGTACTACCTATATAATGCACCAATGAGGTATTGTGGTGGTTAAACGCTTTTATAGTTTTATTTTTATGTCCTGTTCGCTGTTGTCAGTTGTCACCATATTAATTACCTATTATTGACTTGTTTGATTGTCAATTACTTAATAAATTATTGTATATTATTATATACATTATTAAACTATGAATACCGCTGACAAAAAACGAAAATATAAGTCAGGAGCATTGAAACGAAGTAAAAAAAAATAGAGAGGCTAATACTACAATGTGCAAATGACAAAAATAAAAAAATAAATCAATTTTTTTTCAGATAATAAATTCCAAAGTAAGTTTATTAATAATTAAAATTAAGTTTCATATTGTTAATAAAACAAAATATTGATTTTTTTATTACATTAATAGGTACTCATAAACCAAATCAATCATATATATATATAATATATTACAATGAATAATACAAATATTATAATATAGGTACAACTAATTTTCTATTAACATTTAATAATGCCTCGTTAATTTTTAGTACATTTATAAAAACAATGATAATTTATGTATATTATTTTGGTTTGGTTCTATCGATGCACAAGAAAAAATAGAAACAACAAGTATTCAAATTAGGTAGTGATAGTTTAGCACCAAGCCGACAAAGAAAAAATACTAAACAATTTGCGTACGAATCTACAGATAATATAATTATGAATCCATTGCATTTATTTGAAGTTAATGTATGCAATGTAATATTTGACTCGGTTATCCAAAGTATTGAGTCACGATTTGAAAAACATAAGGAATTGTTTGCAGATTTTAATTGTCTTGACCCAAATAATTTTTATACTAAAGACTGTTTGCCAGAAGATGCATTGAAAAATATTTTTACAAAAATTGTACCATTTCAAACTAATATATCTTATGAGCAGCTTCGTTTAGAGTACATAGACTTTGTTTCAAAGTGGGATAAGCTGAAGATAAATTGTACTAATGTATATAATTCTCAATATATATAATTCACACGAACATACGTAGGTATTATAAAATTGGCTTTGTTGGTCTGTTCTTTGCGCTCTTCTATCTCTCATACTTGTAGCGGCATTTGTTCTACGACAAAAATTGGCACTCTGACGTCTTGCTGGCATTTTTAATGATACAAAACAAATAGAAAATATTTAAATTATTTATAATAATAATAATTAATAAATATTATTAATTATAATAATAAAATAATAATAATAATCAAATCCTATAATCCATAGCAACCATTAATAAACAAAAATTTTTATCGAAAATCTCAAAATCCCTGAGCACCTTCCTGGTTGGGCTTAATGGGTCCAATTGTGTTCCTAAACCATTCAAGGGCCTACTCAAGCACGCACAACACATTGCATTCAAATCGGTTCAGCCGTTTAGGAGGAGCTCAGTGACATACACACGTACAGTAGAAATTATAAATATAAAGATATAATATTCTATAATATACTTATATCGTCGATGAGCGACGTATACGTCGTATATCAAAAAACATTTATGTACTTATGAAGTTATGAAGGCATGGATCAGGCGATGAAACGAGACCACTTCGATAGTAGGCACACGCTTGAAATAATAACCTGATTTTAATTGTAAACAATACGTAGACAGCTTCTAAATAAATATATAAAATTATAAATATATAAAATTCTCGTGTCACAGTTTTCGTTGCCATACTCCTCCGAAATGGCTTGACAGATTTTGATGAAATTTTTTGTGCATATTCAGTAGGTATGAGAATCGGCTAACATCTATTTTTCATACCCTTAAGTGATAAGGGTTGTCCAGAAAAAAATAATAGAAGTGCTCAAACAGGGATTTTGATAATTTACGGTAGAAATATTTGTTTATAAATGGTTGCTGTGGTTATATAATATATATATATATATATAAAAAAATATTATTATAAAAATAATAATAGTGTATTATATATTGGTTGCTATTGGTTAATCTGGCATGTTTGTTGATTAATATTATTATTTGTATCAATATAATAATTATATGTTTGAGAATCGGCTATTATCTAAGTTTGTATGCTGTGCTATAAGTAATTCCGGAGTTATGGCCTCTTAATTGGGTAGATTAGACCACTGGGAAGAAGATAGGCTAATTTAAAAAGGGTTAAATTTGTTTTTTTTACTCATTGGATTTTAGTACGGTTAGGTTAGGTTTTTGTATTAATTGGTTATATTAATCCATCGTAGTTGGAATTAAGTAAAAACGACAAACTTGGTATAACTTTGATATTGCGTAGAGTTAAATTATACACTTACGTACAAATAGCACGGAGTCCGCGATCTACCGCAGGTAGATTGCCTACCTGATAATGTACTGCTGTGAATCAGAATTTTTTATCCTGGGCAACAGAAAAGTTAA
>NC_042495.1:19399932-19406672 GCF_005508785.2 Acyrthosiphon pisum
TTTTAGCTGCTACAAAAATATGTTTTTCAGTGATATACAATATTAATTTATTTTTGTTATTATTGCAGAAAATATGTCAGAAGAAACATGCACTCATCAAGCAGATAATAGCAAACCTGTAAAGTGTTGTGTTGTTTGTTGTTTTAGTGTCTTAGTTAAATATAATTTATACACTAACGCTTATCCGGTTCTGTATTTATGTTATAAATTACTTTTAACATTTTCAGTCACACAAGTGGGTTGTGAACGGAGTTCTCCTAAATTAAATGATATTAAAAATTACTTGAGAAACTCAATTACTCAAGATCATTTAGAAAGTTTTATACTCATGAGTGTAGAAAAAAATATTTTAACTTCTATTAGTATAGATAGTGTAATTGATAAGGTTGCATTAAATAGTGAGTCTTTAAAAAAAATATTAATGTATTAACTTAAAAAAATGTAGATATAAAATAAAAAATAAACAAATCTGTACTAAGAGTAACTAACCTACCTACTTATTATATAGTTTTGTATTGTATTGTTATATCAAAATAAAATGTCACTCGCATCTTATTTTTTGGGGCCCCTTCTTATTTTTGGGGGCCCTTATCCAAATAACTTCCCGGTAAAAAAATATAAGAATATCCGCCGCTGGGCCCGGGTATGCAAGTTTCGTGGAAGCAGCAGGCCGCGAGCGTGGACGGATTCCCGCCGCCGCAGCCAGAATATTACGTGGGCCCGGCGTGGTTCGACGTGAACGGACCGCCGCCACCGCCGCGCCGATCCGGTCCCGGTGCTCCGGGAGTTCCGTAAGTTCCCACCGGAAGTGCAGAACGCTGCAGAACCACGCCATATATAACCTATAATAATATCATATTTAAATGTCTACTTATGTACCTGCTTTCATTTTGTAAATAACTATATATATTGTTGTGAAATATTTATTGAAGGTAACCTTGTTTATTGTAAATTTTGAAAATATAAAATATTATGTAATGTGTATAAAGTTTAAAGTATTGTTTAGGTACTCCAAAATTAATAATTATATTGTAATACTTACACCCGTTCGCCTCAGAATCACGCATGTAAGACGTGAATATCATATTTAAATATTTACCTATGTACCTACATTTTGAAATAGCTGTTGTAAAATTTTAAAATGTAAATTATTATTTAATGTGTATTCAGTTTAAAGTATTGTTTAAGTACTGCATAATTAATAAATATATTGTAATACTTAGAGCCGCTTCACTGAAATAACCACGCATGTAAAACCTGAATATCATATTTAAATATCTATCTATTGAAACCTATCTATGTACCTACATTTTATAAATAATTATTGTTGTAAAATATTAATGTAAACACACCTTAATATGCGCCAATGACTAATGGATTAGAGAAATATAAGACCAAATTTGAACCAGGCCAAATATATTCTGTAATATTTAATTAAGATACAGGAAAATATGAATATAGTAGGTAATGAATTAATATTAAACATATGGTTATTTATTCTATCTCTTAAAAGCGACACAACAAAATTAATATAACTATTGACAGTACAAAACTAACAACATTTATTATTGAAAATAAAATACTTTTTTGTTTGTTTATATCTTTTAAAATCACATAAAAATATTAATAATACTGATAAATATAAGTATATAATTGTTGGCTTAAATTTATAATAGTTAACAAATTATACTTTGAACTAATGGGTAGGTGTTATAATAATAATATTCTTATGAGTTGTTATTAAATTTTTTAATTATTTTATTTTTATTTTTTATCTGTAGATACTCAGCTAGAATTCAATTTTAAAACTCACAAGTGTCTGAATAAAGTATAATTATTTGGTTTTTCTGCTACGTTTTGAATGCTTGAAATTATCCTTTAGGCCCAAAAATCTTTCTTTTAACTATTTACCCACGTAGAGGAAAACAGAGGAAAAAATGCATACAGTATCAAATAGTAAAATTTGTGTAACGTGATTATATTGTTTATAAACACTGCACTTCTATTGAGATTTTTGGAAGAAATTATTATTTATAGGTAGTTTATGATGGCCAGGGAAACATGGGCCTATTCCCTCTCTAAACGGGGTCCTTTGTACTCAAAAACGATTTACACAGGGTGGCCCCCTTCCGGCCAAAACTTACCGTTCCCTTTTCGGCCAGCACCTACAGTTGCTAAGTTAAAGCTAAGTTAACTTCAGATTTGGCAGTGATCGCCACCCAATCTCTGCAGCTGTCTCGCTAGCTAAATTTTGACGAACGGGGATACTTGGCGTAGAAACACAGAGCTGCTGTCCTGCAAATCCTTGGAATGATGTTCAGACAATTCCAGGCTCCGTATATCGCTGATGAAGTTAAACTTCAGATTTGGTATTGATCACCACCCAATATCTGTCGCGTTGGCTGAGGAATTTTTACTCATTGCGGCCATGTTAGGCATAGTTACACATCTATATGACATATTTATCTGATAGTATAATACAGGCAGAATAATTAACGAAAAAGATTATACGAAAACACGTAGGAATGAAAATATATACGTAATGAACACAAGAAATGAATATTGACAAGTGGTAACTAAGTGACACAGATACGAGTTGTAGATTTTTCAAACATTCATGTACATGGCAACAATATGTTTGGTGTTTGTGTAAATCTGAAAGTATCTAGGTTTATAACATATAATTATTATATGGGGTACAATAATTATTTAAAATGTTATTTTTTAGTTATACTGATAAGAATACAAAACCAACAATTTTTTTTATTCTTTAAATAAAATCTATGATTTGTAAATTTGGGAAATAATACTAGATACGTATGACCAAAGGAAATTAGAATATACAAATCTAAATATTTTGCTGTTTTGAAGGGTTGTGCGGAGTTGCGGCGCACAGTGGGTTGTTTTCAAAAAAACCCGACCAAAATATTATAATATAAAGATTAACCAAAATTTGGAGTTTTCTTTTTTCTCTGTGAAATAGAAACGATAAAATCAAATCACACACATATGAGCTATACGCATATGTATGAATGCTTATTATATAAACTGTACAATATTTATAATGGTGCATAGTTAAACAAATCCTTTAATAATATGTTATACGACGGATGATGTAACAACTAACAACTGATGCGCAATATTATATTTTAGTCATAATATATAATCATATATTTACTAGTATGCTAGTATTAAGATGGCAGTGGAACTAAATATTAATTTTAGTTTGTTTACAATCTTTAGTTTATATAAAAAAAAAAATGGTAAACGAAAAAATTAAATTACTAGCATAGTAAAATTTATTATAGTTGTATTTCAGTCAGATCGTTATATTATTCTGAAATTGATTATTCTTAAATCATCTATAATCGGCTAAACTGTTGGTTATATATATTTAGATTAGTAACTAGGTATGTGAAACTTTATAAGAATCATCCTAGTCTCCACAACAAGCTCAGCTTATGGAGACAAACATTCATGTACAATGTCATATTTAATAACTAATAAGTACCTATTACTATATTTTGTATTAATTTCAATGTATATAATAAATTATGTACCTACCTTAATTTTTTTTTTAAATGAAAATAAATAAATAATGATAATAATTTAATCATAGTTCAAAATCCGTTTCAGAAAATGTCCAGAATTTAGAAGTTTGAATGTTCGTTCTAGACTTTTTTAAATCTTAAATCATTATTGAAGTGAATGTGTCTACTTTTGTTAGCTGCTACATGTTTTTCGATTATTACACACGTTAGTTAATATTATAATTTATTTATTTTTTTTTTTTTGTGGTATCGAGAGCCAGAGGAGGAACCGCGTTAGCATTACTTCTCCTCCGACTCCCATCGTTTATTGATTAACAATAACATCAAAGTTAAGTTAGCGGTGGGACAGTCCCCCACTCACTAATATTCATAAGCATTATAAAAGTTATGGGATCACAGTTATGGTCACTGCCGAGCCTCAGCAGCCTGACGGACTCGCTCCTCTTCTTCCTTCAGTGAGAGAATACGTTCGACCATCCCATAGAACAGCCGGAATGACTCCTCCTCATTCCTCAGTATAGCTACCCTTTTGTCCGGGTCAGCTGGAAACTGGTCGAATGGCGGCCCGCAGATGATGTCCTGGATGTCAGCTGTGTTCGGTCTGTGCGCCAATTGGGTAGACAGGGGGTCGCGGAGGGCGTTCCAGTAGTCGCATTCGATCAGAGTGTGCTCCGCCGTATCCTCGCCGCCCCTGCACTGCAAATATTATAATTTATTAATTCAAAACTTTGTAATGTTATCTGTTCAAATCTAGTTATTTTTTTATTTTGTAATTTACCAAATATTAACTACGGCACCACTTTCAATTAGTATTTGACACAGATAATCAATTTAAATTGGCAATTAATTATAATCGACAATAATTACCGATTGGCGATTATGCGTTCGAATAGCTATTATCGTATTATTAAGGATTAATTGTCATTTTCATCGTTAAGATTTATTAAAAAAAAAAACGAAAATTCGATATAATCATATAATTCAGGGATGGGCAACTGCAGGCGGCCCGCGTACCATTTTTCACTGGTCCGTGCTATATTTCAATTTAGTTTATAAAAATATAAAATGTTAAGATTTTTCTGTATTTTATTTTATTATATTTATAAAACTATTAAAACCGATATAATGTCTATCGTAAAAAGTAGATACGAATTCTTATTTAGTATTGAACTATTGATTGTAAACAATATTATATTATTTATAGGCGTATAGCTAACATTAGGTTTTTTTTTTTTGCTTTCTATGTTCTATAGCACGCTAGATTTTCGCACATTCAAAATTGGCCCTCTAGTATCATTGAGTTGCGCATCCCTGATATAATTGATAAATGTGAATTATAGGTACCCCTAATAACGATAGTACATAATGTTGCAAAAATGCATGGTATATAGTTACAATAGTTATAGTAAGCAATAGGTACTCATAAATATGCCCTTTCAAAGAACGATTCGTAAATATAAAGATGATAGTTATTTTATAATATAAATTATATTAGCAACGATAATGGGTCATCTTCATAAAAATATAGAACAAAACCAAATATAATGTCTACTAATCACACTGCCGCAGTACCACATGGTCTTCAAATACATATTTTTCACATACTTTTCTCTTATTATTATATTAATATTATTAATATCTATACAAACGATAGTTCTCATTGATATGATAATTAATATTAAATTACAGAGTGTCAGAGTATAATAATATGTGCAATGGAAAGCCATCAAGGATATATTTTAGTTTGTCTATTATAGTTAGAGCTGCACTGATGCAGTTCTATGCGCAGCCGCAATAATGATCAGGGCTGTGAATTTAATGCATTTGCATGTTTTTTTTTGGTACACTGTATAATAAAATGGATTCGACCAAAATTTGTTTTGACTTATTTATAGTTCAAATACCAAATCTTATTTTGCATATTATTGCATATTTCATGGGTTAGGGCATATAAATGCATATTTTAATGATTTTTTTGTATAAATGCTTTTTTTTTGTAATATTTAGATTTTTTCGGTCAATCTGTTCTAAATTTACATTAAAATATTAAATGTATTTGTATAAACTATGACTTGTATAGTTTCATGGAAACTATTCTATTTTTACTCGGTTATTTAACGTGTATTATTGACTTTTGTACTATTGAATTCGAGATTAAACAGTTCTCAACAAAAACAAAAGATTTCAAATTATGTGTATTATTTCAAAGATATTAACTGGCGAAAAAAAGAACGTATGTTTGGATATACCAGAAGATTTAACCAGTAGCGACATGACGTATTTCAAGTTTGCCCTAATAACTTCGTCAGATGTAGAACGCTCCTTTTTTTAGTTGGTATTAAGCAGGAGGTCTTTCAAGTTTGAAAATCTTAAGAAATTATTGATTGTACAATAACTACTTTAAAGGTAAAATATATAATTTTAAGTAGAAACATATTAAGCTATTCTAAGCATATTTATTTTATAAATCTTGTATATGACGAAGATCAAGACTAGTCAAGCCCAAAATGTCATATTAATAAATAACAATAATTAAACTAAAACTAATAAAAAATTATAATGAAAAAAATAAAAATATAAATTACATTTTGTGGTTTTTTTTGCATATTTTTGAAAAATTAGAGCATATTTTTATGCATATTTGTCAGTTTTTAGTACATATATGCATGCATATTTAATAGTTTTTAAGTGCATTAAATTCATAGCCTTGCTATAATGATGCAGTAATATTATGCTATGCGTATTTTGAGGTATTATAATATGTTGAGGTATCCATATTCCTCACACCAGAGGTCAAAGAAATGTTAGCGTTTATATAATATATATTATATATATATATAACAGATACCTATGAAATTCAAGTATGAGTCTTTTAAATCAAACTATTATATTATATTGTTAGTATTAAAAAAATACCAAATTTGATATAGTTGTCTGAAAATTCAAAAAATTTAAATTTAAAAGGTTCAGACATCATGTCTGATGTATACGCTCATGTACTACAACTCACTCAACACTCACTCACCGCATTCCAAGCGAGCTTGTTGTTTTTAATTACAATTACAAATTATATAAGGTATTTAGGTAAAGTGTATGCAGTGCTCGACTTGGCAAAATTAAAGTAGGGGGACTCTGTTACTTTAAAAAAATGAGCGTCCCCATATCACTTATTAAATGTTACTGAGCCGT
>NC_042495.1:19406722-19407837 GCF_005508785.2 Acyrthosiphon pisum
TCATTTTAACTACCTATTTATTTAAATAGTTCCATAATTTATCATAGGTTTGTTCTTTATTATCTTAAATAATAATATTTTAAAGGTAATTGATTAAATAATAATACAAAATATATAAATAATTATTAAATCTATGGTAAGAAAAATTATGATTTGATCACGTGCATTTTGATAAAAATGCAGAATGATGCAGCGTCCCGTGCGTGCCTCTTCAAAATGAGAGTAGGGGTACGCTAAAATGTCTGAAAAATTAGTTGGGGTACTCCGTCCCCCTGCGTCCCCCCCCAAGTCGAGCACTGAGTGTATGAACAATTACATACTATATAGTATATATGTACAACATAATCTATTGAAAATTAAACCACGTCTATAATTAAATACTAAAACAAAAAATCGTTTATAATATAAATACAATATTCTGGTCACTAGGATCATCATAAAATATTGTAAAAAGTTTTCCTCGAACTAAAAAATTATGCGGGTCGTAAAAATTATTATTCACAATTTTTGATGTGTAAACATCTATGCTATCGGTTTGTAGTACGACCTTCTTGGGGAATCGAGCGTCAGGTGTAAGTCATGTAGATGTGAATGCTTGAGTGTGTGTGTGTGTGACGGTCGTCGCGCTGGCTACCAAACATACGCGGCGGCGGAGACGGCGGACGTCACGCGCGTAGAAGGGACTGTCGGGCGGAGTGGGGTGGCAATTCGTACGGTGTGCTGTCAACATATTATTAATTCATTATTATTCTCGTTTACATATTATACTCGCGAATCCGTGTTAATATCGTATAATAATAATATTATTATACACTACGACCGCCCGTGCGGACTCGTTTTGTGCGTCGTCGTCGTCGTCGTGTCTGTACGAGGTATTACTATATTATATTACTATATTATTACGAGGTATTGAGTAACTCAAACATTACTGTGGTTCATCAATTGAAAAGGTAATAAGTAATTACTTTTTGATTTAATTTAATTAAATATAATTTACAGTCAAGAACGCCGAAAATACCCACGTATCTTTATTCATTATTATGCGTTTATGCTCACGCACGCACGGAAATCGGAAAGTACGGTGTATTTAAAATATTGAGTATAATACGCGTCTT
>NC_042495.1:19407887-19408656 GCF_005508785.2 Acyrthosiphon pisum
GATACAAATGTAGAGAATTCTGGATACGCTGGTGTTGAATTGAATCGTATTTGGTCGACCAATGACTGGACATCGTTTGTGCATTTTTGGAAATTCATTTTTAAAAAATTAAAGAATAACTTGGAAAAAAACAATTTAATGAGATGATGAGAGAATTGATGAACGAAACACGACTTGACCGGACAGCTAATCGATAATGACTGAGTATAATAAAAAAAATAATCAACTTTGGAAATTAAAAAAAAATAATTGTAAATTTGTTTATCAAATTTAGATAAAAAAACAGTGTAACCAACATGAGTAGAAATGAAATACTGTAAATATTTTTACGAGGTAGAATTTTGTAGACAATCAGTGTGAAATGTGTTACACGGTAAAATAAAAGTCTCCAAGGGGGACATTCCCCCTTGGAAAAAAAAAATTACCGTGGAAAAGCTGGCTGTGAACATACAAATATATACTACTTCTGTCTTAATATAATGAGCTACCTCATTCAATTTATCTTTTAAACTCATTTTTAAGCTTGTAAATTGTTAACCTACTGTGTCTGATATAAATTCAACGACACTTTTGTATGTCTGATATAAATTCGACGACACTTTTGTATGTCTGAGATTGTAATTCAACGACACTTTTGTATGTCTGAGATTGTAATTCAACGACACTATTGTATGTCTGATATAAATTCGACGACACTTTTGTAGGCCTGAAATAGTAATTCAACGGCACTTTTGTATGTCTGAGATTGTGATTCAACAACACTTTTGTA
>NC_042495.1:19408706-19410082 GCF_005508785.2 Acyrthosiphon pisum
GACTGCAAATGTTAGACCACTGTGTATTACTGTAAATACAATATCACAAGTTTATCTGCAGATCTTTGTATCTCTCTGTTTGTCTACATTTTTGTTGTGTACCCTTGTATGATCCTCTAAATTGAGGTATAATTGTTTGATCTGGATCATTGTTTTGATGACGAATAGATTTCAAATGTCTAGACCAATTTTGTAACTAACTGTTAAGTTACATTTTTCACAAGTTTTGTTAACCATTTTATTATTGTTAACATTTCCTTTAACAAATGGTTCAATTTTATTTATATATTCCATTTATTATATAGAATATTATTTTTTTTTACATTCAATTTTTTAATAAAAATTATTTTTATTAAAAATAACATTTAAATAATATTAAGATCCCATAAAAAATTCACATATTTTAATATTTCCTAAATCTTGAATAAACTTAATATCATCAAGAAAATGGTGAGTATAATCACCTGTTGTAATAATTTGCTCATTAGCTATTTTACAAAGTTCTAACCAAGTTGGTGAATGTAATAGTTTAGATACATAAGGCTTTCCATTTCCAAAATAAACATCTCCTTGACTAATAATGAAAATATTTCCATCAATTGGAATTTTATTGAGATTATATTTAACATTCTCAGAATTTTCATAGTATTCAAAAGCACAAAATTTCACATAACATTTATTTTTTGTTATACTACTTTTTATATTATTTTGCATTAATTTCAAATAATTAAAATTTTTATTTTTTTATTTAATACATCCATTTTATTATTGATATCAATTTCTTTAACTAAAGGTTCAATTTTATTTAATCCATCCATTCTTTATAATATAAAATATTATTTTTTTTTACATTCAATTTTTTAATAGAATAATTTCTATTAAAAAATATTATTTATAATTTTGTTTTTTGTAACTCTTCGTTATAAAAACTCCCTATAATCTCTTCATTGTTTAAATCTATAATTTTATAGGTAATAGGAATTGTATTTAAAATTTCATTAACTATAAATATTTCTATTGTCCAATTATTACTATATTTATTACCAAATGTTTTTTTAGAAGCTGTTATTCTTACTCTATCACCTACACTAAATTTAATTTTTGGTTTAGGTTTGTTTGTTGTAGAATATAATTTGTGTAAAACAACATCTTCGTTAGATTTATTTACTTCAGAAGGTCTCATACCAATAGATCGATGTATGCCTTCGAAATTATATTTATCTATTAAGGTTTGTAAAATTTTAATCCATTTTTTAGAATTTGTAAATTCTAACTGTAATCTCATTTTATTGTTTAATGTTCTGTTAAATCTTTCAATAATTGACGATTTTTCTTCATTTTGGGTGTGATACATTTTAATTCCATATTCTTGCAAA
>NC_042495.1:19410132-19422595 GCF_005508785.2 Acyrthosiphon pisum
TATTTTTTGTTTGAATTTTACATCTAAGACACTATATAGTTTCGTTCATTTTTTATATTTATATTGAATACAATTTTTTAAATAGAAAATTTTTAAAAAAATTATTGAAAATAAAAAAAATTTATATTTTCTAATATAAATAAGAAATGGAAATGGAAAACTTTAAAGATGTTTTAAATAAAATGAACAATGGATATACATTTATAAAATTTAATAATTTGGAAAAGGAAAACCATACAAAGTAAATAATTTCATAATGATTGATACAAAGTTTGGAAAAAGATTAACAGTTGTATTAAACGATGAATATATGTTAAATTTACCAGATAGATATAAGAATGAATTTACAGAAAACAAAATAACATGGTATAATACATGTTCGGAAACAAAATTGAATCTTATTTATAATTGTGAAAAAATTTTAAAGAATGGGAAAACAAGACATGATTTTGTTTTTAAATAAAAAAAATAAATTTACTTTTATAAATGGTATTTATAAAAGTTAAAAAGGGTTGTATTAATTTAAACAAAACTATTCACAATGATGATTGTGATCATTGATGGATATAAAAGTTGTACTGGATATGGAAATTAGTGCTTATCGAAAATTATTATAGATTGAAGAAAGGAGGTTGAGTATTCCCCCTAATACTTCTGTGGTTGGCAGCCCGAGAGGCAAAAAAAGAAAATTATTTCAACGTGACGAAACAGAGTATATAACTATCATTACAGTTAATTATAATAAAAGTTAATATAATTCATCCATCATTTAAATTATTTGATCTGTATTTTCTTACAGAAATCGACCAAAGAATCAGCATTAGAGAAGAAAACTGTTAAGGATGATGAAAAAATATTAAGAAATTTTACAAAGAGCTACAATTGAAAACAAATTACAAAGCATGATGGAAAATTTCAAACTTAAAGAAGAGGTAAAGTTAATGTATATTAAATTATATTTTATTGCAATAGTTCTGCATATTATTCATTTTTTCATAGGTTCATAAACAACAGGTCAATGATACAAAAACTAGCCACCGTACCAAAGTTATTACTGAAGTTGATGGACGTTAAGTTAAATAGTACGAAGATAAATTACAATCTGAATTACAAATGTTACGACAACAAGCTGAAGAAGATGTCAAACGAAACAAAAAAGACATTTCTGATTTGTTTGATAGCAAGGTATAATTAGTATTTTAATAAAAATATGAAATAACACCCATAATTAAAAAATATTTTTAAAGAAAATTGGACATTTAGTTTCAAAATTTGGAAAATGAATTGCAACGCCAAAAACAAAGCTTCGCACCAATAAAATATAAAATATACTGGGATATTGTGATATAATTATGTATAATTTGAAATTGATGACTAGTGGTAATTTATCAATTTATAACTATTTAACTTTTATGTTCCAATAAAGACTAGTTGTTTGACATATTGTTTTATTTTAATTGGTAATTTTAAATATTTTTAGATAATTAGTATTGTAAGTTTTACTTATTTAGTTAACATAAATGAAAAATGATTCATGATGTTACCTATATAGGTATATTATTTTATTATTTTATGACATACCCAATGAAAATGATACAATATTAAAGATAAATAGTAATATTTATTTGACACTATACAGTTTTGGTCAGTTTATAAAACGTTGTAATCAAATGTTTAAAATAAATTTTTTAAACAACTTGTTTAAAACATAACATCCCTGTTTATTATAAAAAAAAGTACTATATGCGAAACCAAAAAAATTGCATTTGACTCCAACATTAATATTAACAATAATATTTGCACTGAATTAATATTTATTTCATGTATGACTGAAGTCCAAATTATGTTTTCCATAAGTTTATTACACATTAAAAAACCTACCTAATCTACCAGAGTTATGACCGAATAATAAAAATAATAAAATAACAAAATGCGGTTGCAGTTACAATACACTATAATAATAACAAAATATAATAATACCTAGCCTGATACTATTGATCTTTACAAAAATTCACGATGATAATATTTGGTTTCATATTAATGACGACAACTGTTTTCCTTTGTAAATGTCATTAAATAAAAAATATATTCAAGATCCAAAGGAATCTTCTGATACAACATGATAATATCAATGTTGTGTAACTAGAAGTGTAATACAGACTTTCTACTGCCTTATAGGTAAGCTTGTAACATAAAGACCAACATGTTGGAAGGCCTGCTGAAAGCATAGTATCCACATTTTAAACTTTAAGCATTGGCCCGTATTATTCAGGTGAAGTCTGAAGAAAGGTGTATCAGCAGAAATAAGAGTAAATACATAAGAGTATTAGATAAGTTTAAACACCATTTTCTCAAAGTGAGATGTGAATTATTTTATATTACAATTTGACTTAAATATTTGATTACAATGTTTGACAAAATTCGATCCTGAGAAAACATTATTAATGATTCTGGCTATTGTAGGTTTGTCACATATTTTGTTTTCAAAGTTTGCTTTACATATTTTGTCTAAAAATTCAGTCAGTTTAGTCCCATGTGTCACAGTTTTTCAGAATCAAAGTTGTATCTCTGACACAGTGGTGGTCATTCATAGACATACATGATGTAATGACTGATTATGCGTAATTGTTAATATGTTTCAGTGTTGAGGATGTCCTGCGTTAACCCAGCATGATGGGGTAAATAATAAACCGATAATGTAGATAAGCATAGCATCGTATTTGTTTAATATTACTATGTATAGGTAGTCTTTCTTGTACTTATGACACACGTTTTGCAGTGTACTACTTTACAAGGTTGTTTAAAAACCGCACTGCAAAAACATTACCCTTGATTACCCTTGATTACCCTTAATTACCCAAAATTACCAGGCAACTGTTTGAAAGGTAATCTTCTTTCGTGGTCTTCATTTACTGTTGACATGCATTAATATACTGCTGGTATGTTGATCCAAGTAACAAAAGGGTATATTGGAACAGAAGTACCAGTAATTTTTGGTAATATATGACGCGTAATATTGTAAGTCACACAATAGCACACAAATATTATTAACAAAGTATACCCATTGCAGTACACTGTAATGTTTGCCAAACGTGTATTATTGTGGAAAATTGCTCTGTACGAATAAATAATATATTATTCCCACAATTGAATACTAACATTAAATGTTTGTCCAGCTACTGATGCTATAAATGAAATTATTGTCCGTTGATTGTACGATTTATAGTTCATCGAAGTTATTCAGTTGAGTTTAGACGTCCTCAAGACACTCAGTTTTGTACTATTGTTTTTTTTTGCAGTCTTATGTTCCCAAATTAATAGATAATTATTAATTTATGAAATCTTATGTCTTCTCTTTTGTATGATCATTGAAATTTTTTTTCAAAAACAAAATCAAACAGTTGAATGGCCTTTATGATTATTTTGAAGGTGTGGTGATTGGTTGAGACTTGAGGATGATTACTTTATTACTTTATAACTTATTCCTACAATGTATACAATTCAAATTACTTAATTATGAATAGCATAGGAATCACCTTATTAATATTTTTTCTATTTTTTTTTTTTTTTTTTTTTGGTTTTTTCTTCTTTAACTTATTGCAATACTTTACTAATTAGTTGGATTTAATTTTTTTTCTTACAGTATTTTTTTTTCTTACAGTAATTTTTTTTTTTTTTTTTTTTATTACTTATTGCAATACATTATTAATAATTAAGATTTTTTTTTCTATAAATTAATTATAAGTAGGTAGATCCGTCTATGCTCTACAGTTGAATTGCCTTTTTACAGTATTTTTAAAAGTTAGACAAATAATAACCAAACAGTTGTAATTAATTGAGTATTTTGCTTAATTACTAATATCACTACGTTGTATACAATTTAAAGACTTAATTTTTAATAGGATAGGGATCACCTTACAATTTTTCTTTTTTCTGTTTTTTTTTTTTTTTTCTTATTGCGATAGTTTAATAACAAGTATAATAAACACATGTTTTTTTTTTTTTTTTATAACAGTCATTTTTCAATAAAATAATCATAAGTATGACCCATCTATGCTCTACAGTTGAATGGTCTTTTTACAGTATTTTCAAAGGTTACCAAAATATCAGGAAACAGTGGTAATTAATTTGTGATGTGTTGCCTTTATAACTAATAATCCTACATTGTATACAATTAAAATAACTTAATTTCTAATAGCATAGGATTCCTGTCTTACAAGGAATCACTTTACAATTTTTCTTTTTTTCTGGTTTTTTATTCATAATTAATTATTGTATACCTAATACATTAATAATATGTATAAATTATTTTTTTTATTTTTTACACAACAGTCATGATTGCTATAAATAAATTATGAGTATGGCCCAACTATACTTTACAATGTTCTTGGAAAAATCTTATAATGATAATTATTAATTTTATTTATTAGCAGTACATATTAGAGTTTACAGTAGGTAAATTAAAATTTTTTTTTATTATTATAATTGTTATAGCTTCACCAATCACTAATAGGTAAGCCTTATGACGATAAACGAAAGTCGAAATATTATAACATAAGCATTAAACATAATAAAATTCAAACATAACATAAGTACAATGTATACGTAGTTGTAACCTAAATAAATTGTACTGCATAATATATTCATAATATTGTTCATAATGGAATAACTATGGGCTAAAAAATGTATAATACAAATGAAATTCCTTTGATAATAATTTAACGTAAATATTATAATATTTGCTATTATTATTTAAGCACAAACCATAATCTAATATTGTACCATTTAATCCTCGGGGGGCATTATTAAATAAGTAAACAATTTAGAATAGATTTCGCAAATTTACCACAACCACAATTATAATTATATGAACATCACTAGATTCAAAATTCTGGAGAAAGAAAAATAATTATCTACAAAAAAATTTGCTATCTAGATGTTTTTAATTTAGTATTTTTTGGGGAAGACAATTTACCCTCCGATATCTCATAATGACTATGCTTTTTGTGTTCCCAAATGATAGGATTCCAAAACTGATAATTTTCTTGTCATTAAATTAAATACTAACATATTTTAAAGGACATGTGTTCAGTATTCGAGGGTGCTATGTACTCACTTTTATCATTACTCCCATTTTATATTTATTATTTATGCTTTCCAAATATAAAAAAGTGTAAAAGGATGGTCTCCCAAGTTTGGGATGATTGAATCAGAAAACTCATCATCATCCTAACATATTATTACAACCCACGAGTCCGGAAGACTCAAACAATAATCATATTTGCTTTAGAAATTTTCAAGTGTTAAGTGTATTCATACGAATACAAAATGAAACCTTCAAAGACTGATTATATAATGAACTTCAATCAAGTTATTGGGTCACCAGGAACATTTGAAACAGGTATGGATATTACAATTTTCGACTCAAAATTAACAAATTTTTTTTTGGCCAATTCAATCGAAAACAACATTCAAAAAAGAGCAATATTACTGTCAACGGTCAGTGAGGAAGTTCATAAAGTGCTTTTTAGTTTGTGTGTTTCTAGTACGCCTAACGATGTTGAGTATGATACTCTTATGAAAAGTTTAAACAAGTATTTCAAACCAATTAAGTCCTACTTTGTGGCTAGGTATAACTTTTATCAGGCTAACAAATACAGGATGAATCTGTAAGCCAATGGGGTGCACGTGTTAAGAATCTTGCTTCAAAATGTGGTTTTTCGTCGGAACTATCAACGGTCATCCGGGACATATTTGTTGTCGATATGGGTTCAGGACCAATCCAAGATCGTTTGTTAGAAGAAGATGCCTCAAAAGTTGGAGTAACGTAGTCAATTCTAATTGAAATTGCAACAAGCAAAGAAGCAGCAATGAATGACAAAATTGGTTGGAAAAAAGAAGAATGCGCAGATTTGAAGTACCAGAAGAAAAATAATGGACACTTTCAAGCCAAGCAGGGTTTCAACGCATCCAAGGAACAAAAAACCAAATGCGGGATTTGTGGCCGTTCCAACCATCTTCAAAAAGATTGCAGATACAAGGACTACCAATGCAACAATTAGTAACTTGATGTTTTTTTGTGTCATTATCAATGAAACATTTTTTAATTAATGATACATCTAATTCGATATATTATTATATTAACGTATAATATATTTTTATTCCAGTGTAAAACAAGACGTTGCAATAAAAGCTAAGAGAATTTTGTGGTGAAACTTATTCTAGCGGAGAATTGATGTATTTAATCAATTGGGGAGGAATTAATGATTATTTTGATTTAGTCTCAGCAAAAGAGGCTAATTAATTGTGCCCACAAATCATTATCAATTTCTATCAAGAAAAACTTATATGGATCAAAAAAGCTGGTCCATCTAAAGTAAATATACTCTGTTCAGCGAGAGAGCACGCCACGGCCTGACAAAAATCGGTTCGTTCTGCGCATCCTCTCGCGTCACCCACCCATAGCATTCCCACTCTTCGATGAACACCGTAATCGGACGTCGTCGTGCATCGGTCGGGCTTCGAAGGAGGTGCCTCTAGCGAAAACAGCTGCGTGAGTGTTTACAAAACGCTGCCACCGTGCCGGATAGCCCGTAGCTCGGTGACTTGTTTCTCGACCGTTGACCGTATTACGTGTTTATAGAAACGATTTTTTAACCATGCTTTGTTTTGAATTTTTTGCAATGAGTGACACTAATGCACCATCCACATCTAATGCTGGTTCTCCTCTTACACCAGTTAAAAAAAACCCATGTGGGAAGGTAAGTGTTAACCGTTATTGATTGTACACAGTGTTTTAAACTCCATAGATAAATTTAATTTAAATTTATCTATGGGTTTTAAATATAACAACCTTGATTGTACATACTTATATACACAATTAAAAATCAAACTGAACTATTTGTTTGTTATTTTAACTTCAGTTCATTGGAAGTCGACAAAAACAAATGATAATAAACTTATACAAATCCAAAATTGCCGAACAACCATCTATTAAGGTTAAGGAAATGGTGAAATTGCTATCCAAGAATACGGGTATTGGCCAGAAAACGATCCAAACGACAATTGCTGACTACAAGAATTCAAAACCAATACAATCACCTTCCAAACAGAAGATCAGGCTGACATTCAAAGAAAAAGTCGACGATTTCGAACGGAATGCTATACGTAAAAAGGTAAACGATTTTTTGTTTAGACGTCAGGTACCCACATTGGATAAGATTTTAATTTCCGTGAATAGTGACCCAACACTAAACACATACAAAAGAACCAACCTATACCATTTATTACGTGAGCTAAATTTTACGTATAGTAAAAGAGGCCGTAATAGCGCATTTATTGAACGGGACGACATTGTATTGTGGCGAACCAAATTTATACAAGATATCCGAAAATATCGCCAAGAAGGAAGAACAATTTATTATTTAGATGAGACGTGGGCAAACATTGGTGATTGTATGGAAAAAAATTGGGTTGACAATATCGTTGAATCACGCAGAGACGCGTTTTTGTCTGACCTTTCGACAGGTGCTCCCAACCCAACAGGCAAAGGAAAACGACTCATTATAGTCCATATTGGATCAGAAGAAGGATTCGTCAATGGTGGTCTGCTGGTATTCGAATCAAAAAAAGGATCAGCTGACTACCATGACGAAATGAACGGAGATTCATTTTTTGATTGGATTAAAGGTGTAATTTCATTGTTAAAAGACAACAGGGTCATAGTAATGGATAATGCACCTTATCATTCGGTGAGAGCCGAACGATGTCCAACAATTACTTGGAAAAAAACGGACATAAAAATTTGGCTGGAACAAAAGGGCGAGGTTTATGAAAAGCCACTTAACAAAGTTGGTCTAATGAACATTGTTAATCGGATTAAACCACAGTTTAACAAATACGTCATAGACGAGTATGTCAAATCCAAAAATATGGTCGTATTACGTTTACCGCCGTATCATTGTGAACTGAATCCAATTGAGTTAGCATGGTCGTCTGTCAAAAGGTACATCAAAATGAATAATTCCACATTTAAGTTACCCGATGTCAAAAAGCTCGTTATTGAAGGTATCAATCAATGTGGCCCCGAAAAATGGAAAAACTTCGTCAGTCACGTAATTAACGAAAAAAAAAGATTCTGGGACATCGACTTTATCGTGGAGGAAGTCATGGAAAGTTTAGGTAATTGTGTGATGACAATAACTGGTGACACATCTTATTCAGATTCAGATTATTAAATATTACTGTTACCATATATTTTGGGTGTTATTTTTTTATTTTAATAATTAAAATACTATAATAATAATAAGAGTATATTAAAATAAATAAATACGAAAATACTTACGAAATGCTGGCAGGTGGCAACAATGAACAGGTTGCTCGAGTCAGATGAAGGTGGCGTCGCTAGCATCAAAATTCATGAAAATGAATAAGAAAACAAGCACGCGGACCAGGTACAAAAAATCAAAATGTCAGATTACAAACCTAATGACTTATGATTACTTTATACACCGTGTTCATTGTATGCAAAAACACAAATCTTACTTCAAGCACCATTCAAACGAGCCCATTGAATCATCAGAAGCAAACAGTCATCAATAAGCAAACTATCAAGAATAAAAGGCATGTGTCTATCAGTATGAATGACAAGCACAATCTACATGTCTAATAAATTGGAAAAAAATCCGTGTGTAAATAATAAAAATAAAAATTGACAAACGCCAAAGTATGTACAATAAATAAATAAATTGTATATAAACACGTGTTATTTTCTTGTATGATATAGGGAACAAGTATGAATTTATAATTGACGATAATATTAAATCACTGGTTATGATTAGTATAGATAATAATATGATCACACTTACGGTGGTGAGACGGTATCGCTGTGAGTGTGAAAACGACGATGAATCATATCCACTGGCCTGGCGGTGACGATCGAAGTAAAATCATAAGTGAAAATGAGCCGCACTGGTTCTGGTGAAACACAACATCTCGTCCCTCCGATAAAACAGTGACTAAAAAGTGAGGGTGGCGTGTGACTGTACGACATACACTACTGCCGAGCTCTAGCACACTCCGTATCGGAATCTCTTGTGCGTTTGTGTGGCAGGGGACACATGGCGTGGACAGTATTGTTGTACACGTGCACGCATGCGCGAGGGAGCAGTGAGGTGCAAGACGCGCGTGCGCGCGTGTGTTTGTGTGTGTGTGTGTGTGTGTGTGTGTGTGTGTGTGTGTGTGTGTGTGGATTGGTCCGATTTTCAATTTACAGACCGTATAGGCTGGTACCGTAATGATATTATTTCGATATAATAATATGATTAAGTTATGTCATCGATATCTCAATATCTGTTGAAAATACTAATTTTCGTATTAATATTACCTACGGACGGACTTATAATCGTATGGTTTACTCGAACTGTACCTATAAAATTTCGACGGACTCAAAACAATTATATTTACATCATGGAGCACAACACATATTATTTCTTTACAACCCACACCACGTCCTTAGCAAATACACCACCCATCATGGAATTTGTTCGAAACCCAAATCTTAAAACTTATCTTACATACTTTTCAAGATTTTTTGACACAGCTATTTATAAAATATTTGACATTTTCGATTAATATTAGTACTTTTTTCAAAAAACTCAGGAGACCGTCATCACTTTTTGATCCAAAGAATAAAATTTTATTGACATCCATAGAAAAAAAAACTAAACAAATTGAAAATTGAAAATGTCCATAAATAGTTCAAAACAAGCTAAAATATTATAAAGTATAGGGATTGATAAAATTAACATTTATATCTACGTATATACATTTTGTGGTGAGGCGAAAGTGGACGCACGTCGACGTAAATAGTTAACCATATTATTATTTTTTTTTTTTATATTAGGCTGTCAACTGAAACGCTCATAGATAATAAATGATTATTAATTATATTAGTAATATATACATGGATGCTGGATGGGATGTACACCATAATAATATATGTGATCGAAGAGCATAGGTACTAGTTACCAAAGTGGTTACATAACAAACCGTGATAAGTGAAACCATAACATAAACATATAATACATATATTATATTTGTTTTTATTTTTAATAATAAATTAAAAACATTGACAAAATAATAGAAAATTACAATGGTAAAAATACCTGTGTGTGTCAGTACACAAGACCGAAGTGCATAATTAAATGAATATTTAACTTTGATTGAATTTTTGTTAAGTTTTTATTTTATCGATCAATTAAACATTAAACCATTTCCACTATTACCATTCCCTTACTTACTACATGTAGCGTGTGTACTGACACACACACAAGTTATTTTTTATAATTCATTGTACCTACCTATATTTTTGTGAATTTTGATCGAGTCCATACGCGGTAGTGTATATTTATTTCCGATAATCCCCAAAGAAGTGTAATTTTTTTCTTAAATTATGTTCTCGACGGTTAAATCACATAAATCAGTCGACGGCTGACAGCAACATGTTTATATATACACAATACATATACATATGTTCCTTGTAGAGAATTATCCATTGTTGGCACGCCACGGCGACAGCCGTCCATATATATTTTTAATTGGTTCCATTTTGAAAACGACCCGTCAGTAAAAAATTCATAGAAGGTCACGCCACCTGAAATATCAATAGCACATTATATTATGTGAAATATTCCATATAAAAACCGGGCCGGCCCATAGCACCCGTCTAGATGACGCCTATATTATTTAGACATAAATGGAATTTACACCATTTATATAATGTCAATAGCACAATATATTGAACTATAATATGTGAAATACGTATGTCAGGTATGCCTAAACATAAAACCTGCTGGGAAGACACTCGCATTCCATAGAAACGCGATATTTCAGAGACCTATCTATTTTACTTATTGTGTACACGGTAAGAAAGATGCAACACAAAGCGACTGAAACGACAGGACCTTTGAATATTTCTGCAGCTGTACACGTGAATTGTCTGGATCTAGGTAAAAATGCCCAAGGAATAAATATCCACAGTAAAATGTTTGAAAGAAAATGTTCAGGGTAAAATTGTCCAAAATAAATTGCAAATAAATGTAACTATCAATGATAAAGTAATCATCGAAACTTGAAACAGTGGCGTCATTTGCGGAGGGGGAGGGTGTATAATAATTAGCATTCTTCGGTAAAGAAGTAGAACAATAATATTATATAGGTACCTAATAATGCATCAGGTATCTGATAATGCATTTACAATTCAAGTAAAAAACCATCAATTATATTTAATTCGCGAATATGTCGATTTGATCATTGACGTTTCCCGTCGACTTTAGTGACCATATGGTAACATTATAAATAATATAATAGTACCTACATAATAATATATATATATATATTATTAAGATATAACTATTTTTTGTGCATCGGTTGCTCACTCATTTATAACAATCACAACTCTATCTTGGTTTACGACGCATTATTGTAATACTATTGCCTATTTGGCCGGTATCGCAAGTTGCTAATACCCTCAAATGTTTTTACCCACCAGTTGTAAAATTATCTTAAGATATTCTCACCAAAGGTAATAGTTTTTATTCTTATTTCTTATTATTGATAAACTTTTATAGATCTATGATTTTATAATTATATTTTATTACTAAAAAGTACTAAAAGTACTAAATTTATAGTTATATATTATACCTATTACTATAGATACAATATTTATTAGTTTTTGGAACTGAAAAAACCAAAATAACCTCTACATTAAAATATAAGTTTCAGTTTCGGATCCCAAAATAATTTATTTAAGGGTTCTTGTCCGGTTTTGGTCCAAGCATGGTTCCAGTCCCTATTCTGAATATCACTTTATCTATAAATAATCCTAATAATATTGTCCCAATAACACGCAAATTGCGACCCGTGGACGTATGATTTCCTTAGGAAACGGGTTGTATCGACGAAATTCAAAACAGTAGCAATATTATACATACCTAGCTTACTTACTCATTGTTATTGGCTTGAAAATGCTCAAACAAATTTTATATTATTCATTGAATTATAATACAAATGTATCAGTATCACCTTTGATTATAAATGCTTCTGGTATTTATAGTCAATATTATCCTAATAGGTTTATCGTCGACGACACAGATATATAATATACCATATCTGTGGTTGACAATGACCGATGACGGTATACATTATAGCTAGGTATAAAATTTAGTATACCGGGTGATTCTTTTATCATAGAACACTCATTATTTCAGAAAGTGTACATTTTTTTGAAAATATTTTTTTACATAGTTTCAAGTCCCTTATAAAACAATGTTTTTCTTAAAAAATTATATTTTTAAATATTTTTTATCCTTATAATTTTTTAAGTTTTTTAATTTTTTGAATGACAACATTGGGTTTTAATTTTATATTCCAAAGCAGAAATATTTTTCTTAGTATTTTGATA
>NC_042495.1:19422780-19426731 GCF_005508785.2 Acyrthosiphon pisum
ATGTATCAAAATACTAAGAAAGTTGCGTGGCCCCGCATATGATGTATTCTGAATATCACTTTATCTATAAATATTCATTAAATATTCATAATTATACTGTCCGATAGTACGAAAATTGCGACCTGTGTGGACGTGTGGTTTGATAATCGTCGCATTTTGTCGTATTAAGAGCACGTGATACACGCATGTATTATCTCCGTCTTACGAGTGGGTAACATAGCAAATTTTACGATCAGCAGAACACGTGTAGTGCCGTGAGTTTGAAAATTAGAACGAATTGACCTCTTATAAAATCTAAAAGTAAGATTATTACCTAGCCGACCTCATGGTCTTTTAATTATATTTTAATTTTAACGCGTGTTATTAGTGTTTTAATTATAATTATATACATTTAATTAGAAATATGTGCTTGATGGGCGAACAAATTTTTATTAACTTTATAGTAATTTATTATTTACCATCACGACATGACTTCATAGTGGGTGCCAGGATAATTAGGTGAAAAACTAATAACTAATACTATATAATAATGCTAGGCACATACTATAGATACCTACTTATAATCTATAAATATACATTTAATCGCCGAGGTATATTCAACAATAATAACAAATAATGGCATAATGCTATGATAATAATATAATATGGAGTATTTAGAGTAAAATTTATTCTAACAGCGATTAGCGAATGAGTGTGTGGCCCGTATAATATTATTATTACTTGTTATTGTTAATTTTTAATTTAAACCAGTAATATAGAAAAGTGACAATAATATTGTGTCTATATTTCTGTATTATTATTTAAAAATGTTCACTTGGAAGTTGACGACTTTTAAATATAATAAACATTTTATTTTTAATTTTTATGGAAATTAAATATTTCAAGAAAATAAATTTCATGAAATTTTAAAATCCTAACAATACATAAACCCGGCAACGATGGGTAATTCAGCTAGTATGGTATATATCGAATTGTATAGATAAATATAAATAGAATCATAATATAAATTATTCATCATAAATTGAAATGTAATTAGCAGAGGCAATTAAAAAAAAATTAGTTTGTTATATAACAGGAATTCATTCTGTATGGCTTTTCAAATATAGTAGACCAATAAATATACGAAATTACTATAGATACTTATAATTTGAGCTTTGTTTAGGAACATTACAAAAAAAGAAACGTTTTTTTGGTATAATAATAGGTTATATGTATACCTAAAAAGAGGCATTTTTAACAGCCGTAAGTCATAACATAATAAACAGGTGTAGGTGCAAAATTATAATGTTACATTTTTATTATTTTATTATCATTATAATTGTATAGGTACTATAATTGTATATTGTATTGCATTTTATTATTTTAAACTTGTATTAAATTAAATTTTATTATATTTTAATATGAGATTTAAGTAAGTTATCATTTTTTTATGATATTATATGATTTTTTTATGTATTTTTTTAACATATTTATACTTCAGTTTCGATATATTTTCATTAGTTTTTATGGGGACTTTTTTTCCCGCGATTCGTACATAATTACGGTGAAAACACAATGAGACAACTACTAAACGCGTGGATCACTGGAGTTGCCACTGACGCATACATTTACACTCTCGTAATTCGGGATAATTCAGCTGTGTTCATAAAATGCATCCACCGGACGGCGGGGCTGACGCCGTCTCAATCGGCTTTGAAATCGTGCCTTGACGCCTTGTCGAACGTTTATTACACCCAAAATACTATATATATGTGTATATTGTACGATAGTATTATTATTACACGGACGCACTAAGTCAGTAAAACTAGTTTTTATGTTCGTTTTAAAGAAAACTGTTTTTTTTTTCCATTTTGCAGTAAACCAACACCACCGCCACCACCACCACCACCAACACCCATTCAACTCACCATCAGTCTCGGACTCCCAGAATTATATTATATACGTCTGGCGTCGGCGCAAGGGGCGACTAAGTATATTATGTTCCAGTGTGTTTCGAGTTGACATGGGTCGAAAAAGGTGATTGCCGTTAATTGTATTGTCGTGTACACGAATATCGGCCCTCAACAGTTTCCATAGAAAACGACCCTTGGTGGTATCTCGAACCGATACTTTTTGTTATAATATTATAATAATGGTTATTTTAGGGTCTGAAGAAGTTAGCCGTTTCTCAGTATATAATGTTGTAGTATTAGGTATTGCGGTGGAAGACTATATTATGACAGAAGTGGCCAAATTGTCGATCTTGGACAAAGTCAAACGATTTACCAACCTTATACTTAAAACTTATTATCGCATACATTTAGTAGGTGCATGGTATACGGTAATATGAATTGCAGAATAAAAATCACCGAGAAAAATAAACTCATATATTATTGTAGTGAATGTATATAGAATAGAATTTACACCGGCTATGACAGTATCAAATTATAAAATCCGTGTGAGCGAGAATTGGTTAAATATTTTTACTCGTTTCGAGTTGTTTTCAGATATTTTCAATTTTCAATTTTTTTAGTTTTTATTTCTATAAATTCCAGTATTATTTTATTCGTTTGGTAAAAATTATTGAAAATTTAATAAAAGGGTTCTCACATATTTTTACGATATCAGCTTAAAAATATTAAAAATACGTTTGTAAGATTTTTTTTGATTTTTTTAAGTTCAAATTTCGACATAATTTAACAAATTGAAAATGTGCAAATTATTGTGTTGTCAAAAAACGTATAAAATGTTCATCTTATATAGCTAAAGATTGAAAATACAAAACAAGCTTACACGTAAGAAGTTAATTCTGTAACCAAAAAATATAAAAATATAAATAATCTCAGTTTTTTATAGTTATTTTATGTTCAAATTTGGACGAAATTACATTTTATATTATAACCAAGAATAACTATTTTAAAAATATAAAACATGGTTCCACGTAAATAGGTTATAAATAAATTACTTTATTCACAATAATATCATCAAATATACTTAGTAATATCATAGGCTGACCGTCTTCGCTCAGAATCGTTTTTCGTACTCAATGATCTTATATCATTAAACTCAAATTTAAAACCATCCATTGCAGTGGCCCACTTATAAGTTGTAGCCCATACTGTACAACATATTGTCATAGACTATTTCCCGATTTTATAACTGTGTTTAGTTGATTAAATATTTAAGTTTGATATTTTGCAAATCTTTGAACATTTTAACAACATTTATTGCAATCTAAATTACAAAAATTTAAAATTTCACTCCATCTAGTTTTTCCTAAATAAAAGTCGTTATAACAATATTTTCAAATTCATAAGATTGTCAAGAAATTTTTTTTTAAGCATTTAAAGATGACATGTGACAAATGGCGTAAAAATCACAAACATTTGCATATTATTTAGAGTTGTAAACTCCTAAAATTTTTCATTTTTAAATCTGAGACTTTAGTCACGCCATGTACGCCGTCAGCGTAACATCGTTACTTCGTCGTTCCGCTTATAGTACTAGCTGTGCGAGTCAATCACCACCGAATTTTTTCGTTGAAGTGTCTAAAAATTCGTATTGTCTCAACCTTAAACATAACGTCTACCTTTCTTTGATCGGACCCGTGGTTGTCACAAAAATCGAAAATCGGTAACATATTTAATTGCTTACTTGGGCGGCGTCTGCCCGCCCGTCACGTGCGTGTTACCGGCCGACCGGCTTATCGGTCTAATTGCCTACCACTGCTCGCTATCTCAAGTCGACGATGCTCGACTCAAGGTCGTCGGGTAAAAATAAAAATTCCGCTCGTGCTAATGTCTCGAGTCAAAACAATTCTAATCGGCCTCTCAAGCCGACCGATAAGACCGATAAAAACGTAAATAAGAAATTAAAGCTGGAAACAGACTATTGTCACGTCACGTGATCTCACGTGCTATCACGGTATCTCACGTCACGCGGAAAATGTGTAGATTATGTAGAATACATAGT
>NC_042495.1:19426831-19427273 GCF_005508785.2 Acyrthosiphon pisum
TAAAAAATATATGAGCACAGTTTTTTTTATAGTAATATTAAGTTGAAATTTAGACGAAATTAGATGTTTAAACGAAGATTAAAGATATTCATTATTACGTTACAATTCAAAAACATTACTCATGGTGAATTATAACTTTTTCTTATATTATTATATTTTATACATACAATTAATTTTTATAATTCAATGTTTTAAGCAGTGGCGTGACGAAGGATTTTATTTGAGGCACGTGCCTCAGTTTAAAGGCTGGTGGGTGTCCTGTAGACTAGATTCATTTATCATATTATAACAATTTATCAGGGCTTGAAACCGATTGAAATAATTTTGGTTTCGGTTTCGGTTTTGAATACCGGTTTCTAAATTTTACGATTTCGGTTTTAACTTAGCAATACCGGTATTAAGAAATTTCGGTTTCGGTTTCGGTTTTGAATACCGGTTTCTA
>NC_042495.1:19427323-19428242 GCF_005508785.2 Acyrthosiphon pisum
TTTATTTAGTTATTGGCCCAACATAGTATAATATCAATTTATATACGACATAGAGCTTATACATCATGATAATAATAATAATAATAATAGTTTAAGGTATAAATGTAATATAATTATATATTTAACTTATTACATAATTAATAATTTAAATGATTACATGGTTTTCAAAACATTAAAATTGTATTTGATTATGATCCTATACCTAGTTTATTATTTCTATGATTAATTAATAGTTAGGTTAACTATTTAAGTCTTGCTAATACCAAATAACATAACGTACCTAGTCCAATATATTTTTACTATATTTCTGAAACCTTCATTTTCTAACATATACAAGTATCTATATTAAATCCTTTCAAAATCACCTTTTAAATATGACGATCAAGTAACTTAAATATTTGATTTTATCGATGTGGCAACGACCAACAAATGATTCAATTTACTCTAATCTGTATATACCATTATATATTTTACTACTCAATACTATTGCTATATTAACGATTGTAATATTGTATACAATTTGTTGATATGTAAAATGCTACATAATATAATACGTTTGACAAGTATTTAAACTAGGTAGTAAATATATAAACATATAATAAACAATTTAACGTGGTTGCTATTAGAGTTCATTGTATGGTGACCTGGCGAAGCACGGTGATTGGACGCAGTCACTAATATAGTAATGTGTGCAGCGGTCGAGCAGGCTCCCAGATGGGTGACCACCCGGGTTCTTTGTGACGATCTATCTACTTAAAAAAAATGCGTACCAACCGTAGTCCCCACACAAACCGTTGCAGAATGTCAAAAAAATGAAGTTCATTTTTGATCCTCTCGCATGACATAGTGAATTGCAAGTTAAAAATAATGGTTTGAAACATTGTCTACCATACTCGCAAATAGCGTTTGAGATTTGGGA
>NC_042495.1:19429350-19429640 GCF_005508785.2 Acyrthosiphon pisum
CGGACACATTCGGTGGAGTCGAATTTTTTAACGTGGTGAAGTCTACCAATTTAAAGTCGTTGGCAGTTTTCTGAAGTATTGGATAGATAAATTAAAATTAAATATTTACATAAAATTTATAATTAAAATTTGGTAGGTATAGACCATTTTCCTTTAATTTATATTAATTAAAGCTAAGATATGATATTCTACTAAAAATTGTTCGAATTTGTTTACCGAAAAATGCATTTTTTTCTTTCGGTAATGAGCAAGCATATTATAGACGCTCTAATTCGGCCAAATTTGAGATC
>NC_042495.1:19429740-19430532 GCF_005508785.2 Acyrthosiphon pisum
GCGAGATAGGAGCTGGTGCCGTCCTTTTCCAACGGGGTGACAGCCCGGACGAAAGGCGGATAATCGCCTACGCAAGCAAAAAGTTTAGTGATACGCAAACAAGGTACGCCGCGGTAGAACGCGAGTGCCTCGCGATAATCTGGGCAACCGACAAGTTTAGGCCATACCTGGAAACCCGCCCCTTTGACCTATACACAGACAACTCAGCACTCACATGGCTCCACCGAGCCAAAAACACAAACTCCAAGTTAACTCTTTGAGGCATGAGATTTTAATGAATGAAAAAACCCGTCTTGCACACAAACTTAGTTTTTAATTTTTTTCAAACTTTTTTTTAAACAAAATACTGTTTATTGCTTATAGTTAAATATTCAAAAATTAAAAACAAAAAAAAATTATTTTTTATTTATAAAAAAGAAGTGGGTTAAAAAATGTCCCGCTGTGCAGCATCAACAATATTTTTTGTTTATTCCTTTACGCTGAAATAAATAAAATATATATATCAAAATTCAAAAATTTTTATTATTTTATTTTAAATAACAAATAATTTACAAAACTTACATTTTAACATTTGTGATAATTATTGAAGCAATTTCTTGACTTAGAGATACAAAGTGGTACATCGCATATGGTGCATTTCCAATCTGTGCGAACTTCTTTTTCTTTAGTACTGCAGTGGGCGCATCTTCTTCTCGTCGTCCGTTCTGGCTGATGTGCTGATTGTTCCTTGCGAACGGATGGTGATACAGATGCTCTTTTTATTGAAATAGGCGATGGTGATCCGGAACCTTT
>NC_042495.1:19430582-19431321 GCF_005508785.2 Acyrthosiphon pisum
TAGCACCCGTAACGAATAGGCTCAAACAAGGGACCAAATGGTCGTGGACCGAAACCGAACAGGTGGCATTTACCAAAATAAAACGCGCCCTGTACGATTCTCCATAACTATCGACGCCAGATTACGGAAAACCGTTTTGCCTACAAACCGATGCTAGCGAGATAGGAGCTGGTGCCGTCCTTTTCCAACGGGGTGACAGCCCGGACGAAAGGCGGATAATCGCCTACGCAAGCAAAAAGTTTAGTGATACGCAAACAAGGTACGCCGCGGTAGAACGCGAGTGCTTCGCGATAATCTGGGCAACCGACAAGTTTAGGCCATACCTGGAAACCCGCCCCTTTGACCTATACACAGACAACTCAGCACTCACATGGCTCCACCGAGCCAAAAACACAAACTCCAAGTTAACCAGGTGGGCACTTCAGCTGGCTAACCTGGACTACAAAACCACGCATGTGCCCGGCGTACAAAACGAGGCGCCGGACATGCTCTCACGCAACCCCACCACCGGGCCCCCCGTAGACGAGGAACACCTCGAGGAGCGACTAGTAGGAGTACCCACCTCACCACTCACCACCACTACTAGCTCGCCGGCCGATAATCTGTTCGCAACGACAGACCCGGCCGACACTACCAATGGGCCCACAATCACACACGCTATGCTCGTGACATGGCAGGCCAATGACCCCAACACACGAGACATAACGCACAACATGACAACGGACGACCCACACGGAAA
>NC_042495.1:19431371-19431561 GCF_005508785.2 Acyrthosiphon pisum
AAAATTAATTGCAAAGCCAAATTTTGATCGAAGAACAATTTTTACAGAAAATTTAGCTGCAGTCCATATGAAAAGATGTCAAATAACTTTCAAACAACCAATATATTTAGGAATGTGTATTTTAGATTTATCTAAAATGTTAATGTATGATTTTTATTATAATATAATTAAACAAAAATATGGAAATAGA
>NC_042495.1:19431661-19432829 GCF_005508785.2 Acyrthosiphon pisum
GTTAGATTGTTATATACAGATACAGATTCACTTATATTAGAAATAAAAACTGATGATTTTTATCAAGATATGAAAATTATGTTAGATAATTTTGACACTTCAGATTATCCAAAAGATAATATTTATGGTTTACCTTTAGTTAACAAAAAAGTATTAGGCAAGTTTAAAGATGAATTAAATGGAAAAATAATGACTGAATTTATAGGTTTAAGATCTAAATTATATTCACATCGAATCTTAGATACTGAAAAAGAAATTAAAAAAGCTAAAGGTGTTAAAAAAAATGTTGTTGAAAATAAAATATGTTTTA
Source organism: Acyrthosiphon pisum (assembly GCF_005508785.2). NCBI lineage: Eukaryota > Metazoa > Arthropoda > Insecta > Hemiptera > Aphididae > Acyrthosiphon > Acyrthosiphon pisum. The sequence continues at coordinate 19,431,972 of NC_042495.1, forward strand.
ATGATTTTGAAAAATGTTTACTAACAAAAGAATCAAAATATGTTAAACAAAATTTATTTAGAACTAAGAAACATGATATTTTTACTGTAGAACAAAACAAAAAAGCTTTAAGTGTTTATGATGATAAAAGATTTATTTTGGAAAATGGTATTGATACATTACCAGCTTGGGGACATTATAAAATAAATATAGATAGAAATGATTTTGTAAATCATCTCAATACATTAATTAGAAATCAAAATCAAAAAGATTAGAAAAATATTTTGGGGGGTTTTTGCATTTGAATTTTAATTATTAATAACACAAGTTTTGAGAAAAAATATTCTTGAAGAATTAAGACAAAAGAATATAAACCTGGTTCATTTATATAAATTGCTGTTTTTTCATTACCTACTAACCCGGGCGAAACACCCACCTGTTATATATATAAAATATTTCAATAAATATTGCATTTCGATTTGTAAAAAAATATTTTAATTATTATTGCAATTAGATTTGTGAAAAAATATTTTAATTATTATTGCATTTCGATTTTGAAAAAAATATTTTGGGGGGATTTTGCAAAAAATATTTTAATTATTATTATATTTCAATTTTCTGAACTTTTTGCACATTGTTTTCTTTGTGATCTTTTATTGATATAATATGGACTGTGCCAGGAATGGTACATATATACTACTTATAATATATTGATAAAAAATAATAATACAAATCAACAAAAGTGCCCGTAACCAAGCAATATACAATACACTATTATTATTTTAATCCGCGACTTAACATGTTGTTTTTGGCCATGTTGCCAGGCGTATGTGCAGCTGTACGATTTATTTACTGCGCAATGCGATAATGATATCGAAA
>NC_042495.1:19434809-19448832 GCF_005508785.2 Acyrthosiphon pisum
GACGTGATTTCACCAACCGTACGTACACACCCCTGTACCTCTTCATTATTGATTAACATATTTTTGTATTACGACTTAGATTATTTTCATTGGCGACGTATTACGGGACTTAGAGAATATTCGAGCAATCGCTTATTTTATAAGACACTGGTTTTTCTTCGTCAATTTGAATAATCTAATAGTGTTTAAATTCAACTTGTTCATTATTTTTTACAATTTTAAATAAATAATACATCAACCACACACTGTTGATCATTTTGACGCTACTACCATCATCCCATCCTGTCACCATCTCCTGTAAGTCGGGTGCACGCAGCAGTACATAGCCCATGGATATTCAGGTATTGTTATAATTTCAATTTTGCACTAAACTAACTTAACTATTGTGTTAGTAATAATTGTAATTTGTACTAATCGTTTAATAAATTGCATGTTCGAAAATAAATATGTTTGGTTTTATCTGAAATTTTATGAAGTTGTAATGAATTTATTTATATTTTTGATTAAAAAACTCGATTGAATGAAAATAATACTCTCGTTTTACTAGAATATTATAATTGAATAATAATTATTGAAAATCAAACTTACTTTTTAACTCTAATAAACTATATTATGCAGAAGTATAATAAAAACATAAATCCAAATAATTTGAGAAGATTAGGTGATGATTAGCTTCTGTTTAACACAATACAAATCTAAATTGATCATGTATTAATAAAATAACATGATAATTAGAATAATATTAAGATAAGACTATATTTGTCATAAGAATATAACTTTCCAAGCTGCTTGTTTGGTTTTTATTTACATAGTATTTATTTTCTTGAGGAAAAAAGAAATAATAGAGCAACCCTTTTCCGATTAAAAATAATTAACTTGGTTTTGTTTTCTGGATGGAATTTACTTGCGTTGTTTGATCGCCATAGACCGGGTACTATTCATAAAGTGGCACGAAAATAAATAAAAAATAAATACAGTTTTGTACGAAAAATTGATTGCTATGCAATCCAAATTATACTGACGACAATTGTCATACAATCAACGAACAATAATAATATAATAATATAAACACAGTATAAACATTACAGTAAGTATTTTCTAGAGTTTATAGACAACGAAGAGAACATATTGTATGAGTGTTGTAGCCGGTCCATTTAATTTCTAAACATACTTAGATACACAATATTTACCAACGAAATTAACCACTAAATATTTTTTTCAAATACTAATTTTAAAGTTATTTCAGTAGAAAGGTACAATATTCAATTGACATTTTTACTAACTTCTGATCCTTATACATTATAATAGGGCCTGGATTTAGATGCCCTAAATACTATCTAAAAAATTTCCATTTCAATAATGTCCTTAAAAAATGACTTAACAATTGTTGTAACACTCATATAAGATAACATGAATAATATTACAATTTTAAATTAAAATATAGGTTTTAATATCACTGTTAATTATTCAGCGCACAATTTTTCAGACTGATGTTTTCTTTACAAACAAAATTTGTATATTTTTTGTTCATTTTATCTGAGATAATTTATCTGCTCCCAAAGTGTGCCACCAAGGTAAATTTCCCATTCCCCCCCCCCCGCCACAACTTGCAACTGGTCCTGTATGCATATAATGTTATTATAATCTGTATATAATAGCTAATCAGAATAAGACTATTTTATTTGTTGTGCAGTGGTTTTCAATAATTTAATTTTTATTGACCTAGCTTACAGAGTTGCTACTGTTGGCTAGGTCTCACGACTCGAGATTTTTCGCAAACATTTACAAAACAAAATATTATATAAGATACTAGTTAGGTACTCACAAATTTGAACAAACAGTTGGTTGTATTTGTTACTTCGCCAGATATGTTGTTGAGTCGTTGGTTTGAAATGAGAATCAGTCGCATCAACGCTTGTCAGTAGTCTATTGGCTCGCATAATATGACGACGTTTCAGACGGACTGTACACGCCGAATTATCATCAGACGGCGACGGTACCGAGCGAATCACGACGGGCGGTATAATCGTCCTACCAAGGTATATACGTACCACAACGGTGCACCGTGTAGCGTAGTATTGCCCTGGTGTACCTCTGTTGAACGCGGTGTACCTATGGTGGCGTCCGCAATGTCAACGTGGTAGTGCACCACGCAACGTAAAACCTGGTTTGCCATAATCATGTACCCCGGTATATACAAATGGTGTACACGGTTGCCCCGCACTTATAGTGGATAGTGATCAGATACCGGTCGGTGACCGAATTATCACCTAGCGGCGACGGTACTGATCGAATCGCACGTTGTGGCGGCAAAACCGTGCTACCGAGGTATACACCAAGCCTGTGCACCGCGAAGTGTATCCCGGTTACCTCTGGTTGACACAATGTACCTATGGCGCCTGCATGGTTAACCTGATAGTGCACCACGCAACATATGATTTGGTTCGCCATAATATAGTCTTGTACCCGGCTTACAATGGTGTACACGATTGCCTCGCACCCAGTGGACAGCGGTCGGATACCGCTCGGTGGTAAGCCTGTCAGATTGGTTGTCGGACAGGTCATAGACTCTGAACTACGGAGGTTGATGGCCGAAGCGGTCAGAATTCCAGTTTCAGTTTTGGTAACCAAAGCGGCCAAACGTATGTCTGTTTGTTATGATATTCAGCTTATCTTACCTGCTATACGTAGAGCGATCTCCACACAGTATATAGCTCAACGTCCGACTAGGTTTGACTAGAGGACATAGGAGACGACTCAGCTTTGGACATATGCTCGCATCCGATATCTTTGAATATTTATTTGATAGTAGATATGTAGTGCGTGAGCGGTGCTGGTTTGAGAACTTTTTATTTTATCACAAACATTTTTTCTCAATATTTAGTTGTTAATTACCATTATAACATTCTACAATGGAGCCAATGTATTATTTATACACACAAGGGTGAGACAAGTAATAATTAAACGATTTTTATTTATGTTGATTAGAAAAATACATTTGAAATGATCAATAACTTTGTTAAAACCTATTTAATGCTTTTTCGAATAAAATTAAAACGGGTTACTTATTATTTGTGTACTGAAAATGTAATTTAATTATATTTTATAGTATTAAAGTCTAAGACAAGGTTCTCTTCAATACAATTTCAGGGGGGGGGGAGGTATTATATTAATTCGATGTCATATACTCATACCGTAAGTCAAATTTATTTTTAACTACTTAGGACTTAATAATAATTATAGACAATAGATATTTTATAATATAAATATGAAACATCATACTGTGCCCGTTTCAGAAGAGGGCGATTGGTCCCTCTCAGGGACGAGCTTAGTATGGAGGCAAAAAATATAAAAAAAACTACTTGGTGCTTTATGTCTATAAGTTAGGTAGGTATATGTATTAATTTTAAGGCACTATATTTATATTTTCATCGGGGCTACAATACCCCAGGCGCTCCACTGCTACCTACATTATAATACAGTCGAGTCTATACTTGATCGATAACCCACATTTTTTCTTGCCTCTAAGTGTTTTTAGGTTGTGTTTGAGGTGTATATGTAACTCGAACAATACTTAAGTTATGGTTAGTTTTATTCCCCTTGAGATTCTAGATATCAAAACTGGACAGTATTATATTTTTTTTTATTATTCTGTATTTTTAATGAATCTAAAACATAAATATTAATGTGAATAGTAAAATAAATATACCAAATAGAGTACAGTACATTGCGTATTTAATAATACACTCAAGTTGAAACATATATAATCGCATCATGACCTCCTAAGAACAACTCATGTGTTATATTTTTCAATTCAGTAGGTAGGACTGTATGAGTGGAATTAATGCAATTCCGAGCGTTTATAATTCAGAATTTTGTCTTATAAAAGTGAATATAAGTAAACAGGACGACTTATTATGATGACTTAATCGTAATGATAATAATATTAGACATTAGCGTGAGAATAAATAACTACTCGTTACATTAAAATGGTATCATAATAATATGTTATTATTTTACATATGTACCCATACGTACACGAATCGTCTTCCTTGTATTGTATTTATCTGACGGTAGGTATCTAGTTAATTTAAACGCACTGTTAGGTGCAGTTCGGTGAAACACGATTAAGCCAGTTTTACCTTTTTATCTACAAAAAACGCAACACGATTGCGCTCCGTGAAATATATGTCTTGCCCAATACACATTTTAAAAATACAGTCGAAGTGGTAAACTCAAAGTTGAAATTAAAAGTTCGAGTTAACCAAATTCGATTATTTTTTTCATAAACGTATTTTCTCAATGTCTATGCAGGTATAAGATAAAGAGTAAAGATATACAATTCAAGATCGATATCTTATAAAGCATAAGCTAAAAAATAAGTAATAACCGGGTATTTTAGTTTTTTTTATACATATTTGGACATATTATAAATTTAAAAAAAATATATTAATAATGTATTAATATATATTTTTAATATACCGAAAAGTATAGTTTAAAAGATTTTACTATACAATAAATAAATAAAATATCTTTATTTAAGTAAAAATATAATTAAATTCCACAGTTTTAATAAAATGCATACTAAATTGAAAATTATTTTAATTCATTTTGAGATACGATGGGTATGCTATTAAAATATTTTTAATTGCTTTACTTAAAAATGTATATGTTTACTATCAAAAAATTAAAAATAATATGTATATTCAAGGCGTATAAAAAATAGAGAAAATGGTCTTATTTATAACTATTTAGGATTAGTTTAAAATATTTAAATAGAGTAATTAATAGTATCGTGAGGTATTCTAACAAACTAAAACATTGGAATGTATTAGATAGACAAGTTAAAATAAAATATTAAAATAAAATTTATAATTAAAATTTGGTATACACCATTTTTCTTAAATTTATATTAATTAAAGCTCAGATATTATGATATTCTACTAAAAATTGTTCAACACACCAACGACTCTACACTGGTAGACTTTACCAAGTTAAAAAATTCGACTCCACTGAATGTGTCCTGTGCCCACAAGTGCTTGGTGGTGAGACTATTTGTCAATATTGCGTTAACGATAAAACTGTTAGACAGGACTTTGGCCGTCATTAATTTCAGTGAGACTTTAAAAGCAGCTTCCGAAACTTGACTGAAAGTACAGTAAAATATAATCATATACGCGTATAATAATATTATAATATGTGAATGTCGTTGAAATTGATTTTATATCTGAAACTATAGTTCTCCGGGGACTAGAACCGTTTCCCACATGCAGGGTTGTATTTAAGGAAGGGGCCCTAGGAGCCTGTGCCCCCCCCCCCCCATTCACTGTATTTTATACTTTTTTGTTTTATTTTGTTAACCTCCATAAGTTCTCTTAATTTGCATGCACTGTCACACTGTGGAATATCAATGTAATATCATAATAATAGATCGATTATATCATATACGAGAAATCTTAATTCAGATATATTAATAAAGCTATGTGCAACTAGATGGGTTGAACATCACGAAGCTTTTATAAGATTTAATCAAATGCTTCCTGCTATTGTATCATTTTTAGAATATATGATTGAAAGTTCTGACGGACAAGTTTTGACAAAAGTTAATGGATTCTACAACTCAGAATTCAGATTTGATTTTTTATTGACATTACAAATTATAATAAATACCATGAATATTACACTACCTTTATCAAGGAAACTTCAGACTCCAACTTTTGATATATCTGAGGCACAAACATTAATACAATCTGTTCTAACTGTTTTGATAAATCAACGTAACGAAAATGACTTAAAAGATATTTTTAAAAAATCTGAAGATTTGGCTCTATTAACATTGAAGTCAAGATATCACGAATAGCAAATAAACAGCGTGACCGCTTAAATATTTTATCAGAATCAAACACACTTGAGAGTTATTATAGAGTTTCTGTTTATTATCCATATCTATATGCATTGCTAACTGAAATTAAATATAGATTTGAAACAAAAAATACTAACATTTTAAATTTAAAATGCTTCATACCTAAGTATTGTAACAATATTGACGTTTCAAAAATGTTAGATGCAGCATTATTATATACAACTGATTTATCAGGACCTTTCAATGAATTAGAAGGAGAATTGAAAACCTGGAAAGCAATATGGAAAGAAAAACCAGTAGATGAACTTCCATCCACTGCATTGGAAACAATATTTTTACCACTCATGAATTATTATCCAAACATTAAAATTAAATTATTGCAAAATTATTACAAGATAAGTTATAACAGTGTATAATTTTTTGTTTGTGCCCCCCCCCCCCCACCCTATAAGACATTTATAAATACGCAACTGCCCACATGTTTTGTTTCACTTCCCTAGCGTACCTCTATAGTTTCTAGTCACCATCTAGACTTGGATAATACTAGTTGATGATTATAATTTATATCATTGTTTGAAGCGTATTATACTTTCATAAATCATTCTTTAAAAAACCATATTATATTTATCATTAGTTGAACGATATATTATGCAGGTACAACAAACGTAGGTACAGAACTCACGAATAAAAAGCTATCTAAGATTGCGTAGGCTCTCAAATTATATCTCAAATATTACCTGATTTATAGTTGTAATTAAAATATTAATTAATGTTTGTAAGTTATATTATGTGTATAAACTTTTAGTAACATCAATTACATCTGTAATAGTCATATTAACTTTGATTACATTGTAGAGGTTTAAATCCGTATTATAATTAATTACTAAACGTCTGCTCATATATCCATTTTATACATTTTTAGCTACCTATTAATAATTTGTATATAGACTATATAGAATGCAACAGAAAGACTTGACAAATAAAATTAGTTGAATTCTAATACATTATTCAAAAAGTTTCTATATAATTTACAGAAGTTTATTTTACACGTATAGTACATTCATAAGCTTGTGACGGGAGGTATAAGGCCGAACGTCCCGGTGGGGTGACCCCCTATTACCATATAAGCAGGACTGGCTGCTTCTCGCCTTGAGTGGCGCAGTCTCATCCCTTCCAGGCGGGTACACTGGGCGCCCGAGCGCCAGGCAGTGTTCCGCTGGCAGCACTCTGTCAGGAGGCTGATCGGTAGGTTTCGAGTCCTGCGCCAGCGAGTGCCGGGTTATGAGCGCCGGACAATTCCCTCCCTTCTACTAAGACGTTACTCCCACAGTCTCCACGAGGCCATTCACAACTGTTCCTCGCACGCGGCCGACGCGCGCAGACGCGCGCAGACGCGCGAGACGTGCGCGCCCGCCGGCCAGGCCCGAGGCACAATGCTCGTGAAGCGTCGGTTCCGTCCAGGCGCTTGGCGTGGTCGGATTTCCGACGGGGCTCTCTTACACGTATAGTACAATATTTTTAGTTTTATTTTTTAATACAGAAAATTAAATCTGACATATGTATAATCTATATATAGGTACGTATTGATTTTATAATGATGGTTTTTCATTGAATGAGCACACAATAAGTTTTTGAAATAATAATTAAATTTTCAATTTTAATATATTTTCTGATAGGGAAGAATCTATGAGGTACATTCGGAGACCAATGTAAAAATTTGTTAAAATCATGAAAATTAATTACAAATTTTTTTGAGTTAGATTTATCAACCTTTAACACCAAAAAAAGGTGGGTAAGTGGATGTTGTTCTGCTGTACAGTAGGTTTCTAGTGGGTCACTGTTTAATGGATGGTATTAAATTTGAATTAAATGATATATAATATACGAAAAACTATTCTGAGCGGTGACGGTTTGTCAGTGTGGATATTTTATATTATATTTATATTGTTATTAGGTACTTATTAGAAATACGGTAGCTGATAAACTGAATTAATACTATAAAAATACAACAAAACAACTATTTTAGTTATTCGTGTTTTTTTAACATGTAATTTCGTCTAAATTTGAACTTAAATTCACTATGAAAATAGACGTGTTTATGTATTTTTTAGAATTTTTGATAACAGAATTAATTACTTCCATTGAACTTTGTATTAAATTTGTAATTCTTAGCTATAAAAGTTTAATATTTTATAAATTTTTAGCTATTAATAATTTGTAAATTTTCAATTTGATAAATTTTGTCAAAATTCGAACTCTAAATGATTATAAAAAAATATTATACCTACCAATGTATTTTTTATATTTTTAAACTGCTATAGTAACAATATATCAGGAGCATTATATTATTTTTTGACACTTTTTGACCAAACAAATAAAACTTTATGGATTTTCATAGAAAGAAAAATAAAAAATAAAAATTTGTAATTGCCCGTAAACAGCTCAAAATATTTTGAAAATTTGATCAAGTATAAGAATTAATAAAATAAACGTGTAATATAAATTTAAAGAGTCTACGGTTATTTGATATTGAATTACAACAATTAACAAAATCGCACATAAGAAATCGATTGAATATCCAAGGTTGTAAAAATATGAACTTCAAACGCTCATAAAAATGTAATTTAATTTGCTTGTAGACATTTTTTTTTTTGATAAAGATAGACAAACTTATGAGGAATCTATTATTACATTTTCATAATACCTTAGATTTAAAATGAAACATTTTTATGACTTCTTAACTTAAATTAATTTCCTAATTTTTGTGATTTTTCAGTATTTTATCAAGATTTCAACTTTAAATGCTTATACATAAAAACCAACACTAACGCAGTGTCCTAGGTGAATCCGACAAATGCGATAATCGTTATACGACGCGACCGATGCGAATCGCGTTGCCGTCCGTCAATGCGATTGTCGCGGTGGTGTCCAATGTAAATACGACGAATTCGATAATATTGCAGGGGATCGCAATACTAGTGGCATATGCAGCAGTGCAGTAACGCCAAACGGTCGTTTCCTAATATACTAAAGTTCTAAAATCCTAAAGTTGTATTATTAATATATATACATTATACCTATCACATATACAGACTACAGTGTTGGTTAAATATGTCTCTGCCATTAAGTTTATTAAATAAAATGGTTCTAACTGAAAATACAGCACTTAAGTATTTATTATATAAAAGGTATGTAATAAATTGTAATAAAAATGTATAGTAGGTAAATGTGAAATTATAAACATTTATATTATGTTCAGGTATAAAAAAATGAAAAGATCGTTTCATACCAATTCAGACATTTTAAAAGATCGTTTAGTTTTTGGAGAGTTTTACCATTTATATAATCAACTCCGGAATAATGACGTTTTGTTTCGATCGTATACCAGGATGACCGTTGAAACATTTGACTACTTAGTAAAAAATGAAAAACCCAAAATTTTGACCTTAAATATACAAATTTTCAAGATCCTATACCAATCGAAGAAAGATTAGTTGTAACGATCAGGTAAGTAAATAATGCCATTTTTAATTTAATTACAAGTTTATTAACCTATATATTAAAAAAACAAAAACTTAATATAGGTATATAATAGGAATAGTTAATAAAAAATATGATTGTCAAATATGTAAAGTTAAACAAATAATAATAATTCAGTGTACCTTCACTGAGAATTATAATAATAATAAAACAAATTCTTAAAAAAATACTTTTCCCTTCAATTACAAAAAAAAAAAAAATAAAAAGGTAGGTTTGTAGGTATTTTCAGATGACTTCTCTACTTTTTAAAATAAAATGTAACAAATGTAAATTGAATTTTTATTGAACATTAGATGAATGAATGTAATGATAACCTGGTTCTTGTGAAGTATATTGCTGAGCGTTGTATGATGAAACTGATAGTTGAGGATCTGGAGTAGATTCTGCGATGTATGGTGGTATATTTGAAACATTTAATGCCTGTTCTCGGATCGGAGATAGTTCTTCTATTAAAATATTTTGAAACTTATTTCTAACTCGAAGCTTTTGGATTGGATCTAATTTTTTAAAATATGGAATTAGAGACTGAAAAAATGACATATTTTCGTCGATTTCTGAAGTGGTTACATTATTGTTATAAGACTGCTTTAAAAATGCCACTTTTTGACTCTCAATGTTCAGTAAATCTTCTAAATATTTATCTTCATTTTTTTTTTTCTTGCGAGTTTGTGTGTGATCAGAATTGCTAGATAAGTTTGTTGTTGACATTGATATTGATGGTGTACTGCATGATTCAAATGTTGGAATACATTCAATTCTTTGCCTAGTTTCTGTTTCAGTTTCCGACACATTAAATATATTCATAGTATTTTTGTCATCGTTATCAATATGGTCTATATCATTATCATGGTCACCATCAGTGTCAGGACATTCTTGAAGTGTATCTTCTTCGTCTGAAATATTACCATCTGAAATTCTCGGATTAGTTGTGTCTTTTAAAAACATCATCAATTTATAATGGGACCATTTTCCTAAATACACCTCAGCGCCTTCTTGTGAATCTCCGGAACGACTTTTTCTAACTTTTTTCTTTTCCCTCAAAAATGTGTCCCGTAAACCTCTCCATTTTTTTTTCACGTCTTCCTCTAAAATTTAAATTATTTATAAAATGAATAAACTAACGCGAAGTAAAAGCAATGAAAAAAAAGGCGGGTAAGTGGATGTCGCTCTGCCGTACAGTAGGTTACAAGTGGGTCACTGTAATGAATGGTGTTAAATTTAAATTCAATGATAGAATAACTGACTCTGAGCGAAAACGGTCAGTCAGCCTATTATATTACTAACTATATTGGATGATATGAATAAAATAATTTATATATAATAACCTACTAAAATGTTGAACCATATTTTAAATTTTCAATCCTTAATTATAGAAACTGAAGATTTTATAATTTTTTAATTACAGTAATTGATATAATTAGATAAATATATGAAGACCTTATATAACATTTTCAAATGTTAGATTTAAAAATAATACATTTTTATGAATTTCTAACTCAAAATAATTTGTACATTTTCGTGATTTTTACGTATTTTGTCAAAATTCGAAATAGGTTATAAATTATAATATATAAATTACTTTATTCACAATAATATCATCAAAAAAAGGTTATGATAATAGGTAGGGTGACTAACCGTGGGTCTTCGCTCAGAATCGTTTTTCTTATACAATTATATTATATCACTGGATTATTATTTTGAAGGTTGGATACCTTTAATTATTTCTGTGTTATGAATTTAATTTTCTTAACTTAATAAAAAGTTATGAGTTTATGACCTATATTTAGGTGGGTAACCCTGGCACCCTAATGTTCGAATTTTTTATTATTTTTTTTAACCATTAACTATAATATAATTAATTGAAAAAAAAATGTTTAAAAAATGCATTATTTAGTTATACTTTATCTGAAGTGACGTATTTAGGCATACCAGCGGAAAAATTGATTTTTCCTAGTGGAAATATTTAGGTACAAATTCTTAAATTGTTGGTACAAATTGGTACAAATTATATTACAATAAATTAATGGTTAAAAAAATATTTTTATATTTTTACTGAATAATATTATCAATTTAAATTTAATTTGTTGGTCCTCTTCGTCACTGTATCATAATATCATAGCATTGTAAATAAAATGTATATTACGAATTCTTTTGAAAAATAGGGGCTGCATCACGGACACAAAAAAAAAATAAAAACACACATCATTGTAAAGTCAATATTATATTCATCGTTTCGCTCAGAATCTAAAATTGAATAAAATTATTTTTAATAAATATAAATAAGATGTTTGCAAATGCAATAATAAAATATAAAATATATATACCTACATATTGATTATTTCAAACTTTATTTTCTATATGTGTAGTTTTTTACTTTATATGAATTAATTAATTAATTAAAGTTTAATTAATAGCTAATTAATTCTAATTAAAACAGAATTTTTATTTTTATTTGAAACCTTGAAACTGTACATTAATAATGTCCTGGTTTAAAATGTATCGGATCATTAAAATATTATTAAAAATAAAGGTATTCTAAAAAATAATACTTATTTTATTATTTTTATGTAGATACTTGGCCACAGGATTAGCATTTCGACAGTTAGCGCTAACATTTCGAATTTCAAAGACTGCTGTATCAAATATAGTCATCGAAGTATGTATCGCTATTTGGAATGCATTAAAAAAAAAACATATGCCTACTCCTACAGTTGATGATTTTAAAAGTGTCACTAATGAATTTTTCACACAATGGAATTTTCCAAATTGCGTTGGAAGTGTTGACGGGAAACATTAACATATTAGAATAAAATGCCCTCACAATTCTGGTAGCATGTTTTATAATTACAAACAGTATTTTTCAATTGTTTTAATGGCTGTCGCCGACGCCAATTCTAAATTTTTAATGATCGACGTTGGTTCATTCGGCAAAGATAGTGATGGCAGTGTTTTGTGTAATACATCGTTTTATAAACGTCTTGAAAATGGTACTCTTAAGCTACCGAGTCCATGTAATTTACCGAATTCAAATCAGAAAGTTCCATATGTATTTATTGGAGACGAAGCTTTTCCGTTGAGAAATAATATTATGAGACCGTTTCCAAGAAAGCAGTTGGACGACCACAAATCATATTATAATTATCGACTTTCAAGAGCAAGGATGACGGTCGAATGTGCTTTTGGTATTGCATCTTCGAAATTTAGAATTCTTCTTAAAGCAATAGAAACTAAAGTCGAAAATGCAGATCACATCGTTAAAGCCATTTGCATATTACACAATGTGATAATTGATAAAGAGAAAGAAATATCGTCATGTCAAAATCACCTGTCAGACTATTTGAATAAAAATGTACGTGAAAAAAATAATGCTATGTTGGGACTTCATGGGGGTAGATCCAATAACCGTGCTTCGCGTTCTGCAATTGATGTAAGAAACACGTTTGTAGATTTTTTTAAAATGAATAAATTAGCGTAAAAATAAGTGTTTATAATAATTGCAAGGTATGTAACTTATTATTTATATTAGTTTATTTTATTATTATGTAAGTAGAATTTTGCATAGAATTTCTATCAATTTCGTCATATCTTATCTTAAAGTTTTGATTGATAAGTATTTTATACTTAAGATTATTTTTCCTAAACAAATATAATATTAGTATAAGTTAATTGTACTTTCTATTTTATATATTCTAGCCTCTATGTCTTTGTATCTAAGTATTTAATATAATGTGGTCAATCAAATAAGTATATTAAAAATATATACAATACGTACTTGTCATTTTTGTTATTTTAGCTACTTCATCCCATGCCTTGTCAGAAACTACCCTGTCTTTATATTTTTTGTCCCATTTATTCCATAGAACTTTTCTTTTTTGTACTTCTGAAATTAATAACTCCATGGATACGAATGAATCGCACGACGCAACGACCAAAAACAAACTATTTTGTTTTTCAATTCGTACGACTAAACGCATACGAAAAATCGGACGCATCGGTCGTATTTGTCGTGTTACGTAGGCCACTTCCGTTTGTTTGGGTTATTTTGTTTATTTTAAGAATCGCATCGGTCGCGTCGTATAACGATTATCGCATTTGTCGGATTCACCTAGGACACAGCGTAATAGTTATAAATTATTAGTTATACATAATATGATAATATATATATTACTATTTACTAATAATAAAACCAAGTGCCTATAGGAAAGAAGAATAATATAATAATATAATGTGCAGTTAATAATCGTGTTTTACCCAGTCGTCGTTTATCCACAGTACGTAAATGGTGACATAGCACCTGTCTGGCCTGGGTACAAAAATAAAACGTCAAAAAAATACTATACCTATGCCTAAGTACTTCTGCACCACACAGTTGCCACACACTATTAAGACGTTTCTACCATTAGCAGTCTCCATCAAAACAATATCTTATATCGTTAATATACAGCAATAAGTTTATTTTAAAAGATTATAAAATTGATGTATGTATATCGTATACATTTAGGGTGCATATAAATTCAACTGATTTCCACCTTTTTAAGCTTTTTGTCGTGTAAATTCCACCAATAGGTTCCTCTATTTTACCTATAATAAAATGGGCGATTATAAACTCCGCCAGTATAA
>NC_042495.1:19448882-19460293 GCF_005508785.2 Acyrthosiphon pisum
GTACGACTAAACGCATACGAAAAATCGGACGCATCGGTCGTATTTGTCGTGTCACGTAGGCCACTTCCGTTTGTTTGGGTTATTTTGTTTATTTTAAGAATCGCATCGGTCGCGTCGTATAACGATTATCGCATTTGTCGGATTCACCTAGGACACAGCGTAAGGATTTTTAATATATTTCAAATGTCATTGTAACAATATAGTAGGAACTTCATATTAATTTTTGAAGCTTTTTTACAAATCAAATAAAGTTTTATTGACATTCATAGAAAAAAAGACTGATAAAATTGGAAACTGAAAATGTCCCTAAACAGTTCAAGACAAATTAAAATATTTTGAAAATTTTATCGTGTATCTATAGAAAATTCCAATATAAACAACCGGTGAAAATCTCATTTATATACATTTATTTGTTACACCAAAAATCGATCTTTTCCGTTTTACCTTAATTTTTATGTTGTTTTTCCCGGTGCTTTTGTAATCTATCGAGAACTTTAAACCAAATTTTACCTCCCGAATTTACCAACTCGATTCACTTTCCCATCGAACAGATTCTGTCGAAGAGAATCGAAGCAGTTTTACGACCCTAAACGATGGTGACAGACTAAAAAAAAAAAGTCAAGGGTGTGATTACTCAAATACGAGATTCATCATGGCGTAGAAGTGGCAATGAAATATACAGTGGTGCGTTGGGGTCCAATACATTTCACGGCTCATTAAGTAACTTTGGCAGTAAGTTAATTGCAAGGCAGTGCATCGCATACACGCGAGATAACATGTTTTTTTATTGTTATAAATATTAATTACAGATCTCTGTGTAGTAGCGTGGATTAAGCATTGAACTCATTTGCCCGGTTAGATTAAGCACAGTTAATAAATTAATATTATATGTTACTAATTAAGTTAGATGTAATGTTAAGTCAAATGCCCAAATGTAGTAAACATCGGCCAAAAATAAAAGCAATAGAAACGAAAGTTTCCATTTTATGGTAAGTTTGGTAGCTTACTTGCAAGAACTTCCAGACAATAGAAAATTAAGAGTTAAATATGCGTTGCAACAAGTATTTTTAGAAGAACAAGAAAGGTGTTGCAGCAATAGATTAAATCAAAATGATTTAAATCTCAGTTATTTACAACCACTAAGCAGTGTTGTAAACAGGGACCTATTGGGTGTTTCGGTTCCGGTTCCGGTTCCGGTTCCGGTTATTAAATTAATTTGTTTAAGGGTTCCGGTTTTGTTTCGGTTCTCTAAAAAAATATAAGGGTTCTAGAACCGATTAATACCGGTTTTGAAAAATAACAGTTAATTTCGGTTATTTTCGGTTAATTTTGATTTCTGATTATTAAAGATTTATTAAAAAAATAGTCTGAAATAATTTATTTATTCATGTTTAAATTGCAATTATTTCATGAAAATAGAAGTTGTTATGAAAAGTTAAAAAAACATTAAAACATTAAAACACAATACCAACATCTCCATTGATGACTGCCACCGTGCTAGGTCGGCGCACGTCGACTAAAATGGATTTTCTTATCTACTACTTTAGATTCTGAGTGAAGCGAGGAAGCTATTGTTTTTATAATGGTGTTTATTATTTTTTTTTATTTTTATACCTTGTATACAAAATTTCTTTCAGAAGGAGTGTTTCGATTTCCACATATAGTACCTTATATTTTAGCAAATTGGATCAAGTTGGTACTTTAGAGGAGTCATTTTCTGATTTTCTCAATAGTTATTTAATGCCACTGGAAAAACCACCGGAAAATTACGAAAAACGCTAAAAATGGGATTTTAATTTCTAACGCTTTGTTTACCACCACAGAAACCACCATAGAAACGAATAAAAAATTATAATATTATAATATTAATTCAACTTACATGATAAAATAAATAATAACAATACAAAATATCCATACTGACAAACCATCTCCGTTCAGAATCGTTTTTCTTATATAATGATATTATATCATTGAATTCAAATATAATACAATCCATTATACAATGACCCACTTGTAATCTACTGTACAGCAGAGTGACATCCACTTATCTGCTTTTTTTTTTGATAAAGGTAGACAAACTTATGATAAATCTAGTATTAGAATTTAAAATTTTAGATTTAAAAAGAAATATTTTTATGAATTCCCAACTGAAAATAATTTACTAATTTTCGTGAATTTTCCGTAGCTTGTCAAGAGTTAAACTTTAAATGCTTATGAATAATAAACTGTGACTAAGGTTTTTTAATATTTTTCAAATGTCATTGTAACAATATGTACATGGGGACAATACATAGTGACATTTTAGATACGTGCAGTATAGCTCAGTGTAATAAACCACACCAGTACTGGCCCAATTTTTTTCTACAAATTATACACAAGTAGGTATGACAAGCGGCGCGGCGGGTAAAACGAATATTATCTCATGGCTTAAGAGTTGCCTATATGTTACTCCTAATGTTTGAACAATCCCGTAAAAAACATATTTCCCAAATTTCAGTTTCCTATTAATATCTTTCCCGTCAAATATTTTCCTTAATTTTAATTTCCTGTATAATATTTTCCCCAAAAATATATTTCCGGAATATCAGTTTCCTGTGTAATATTTTCCCTGGTAATTCTGTATATTATTGTTCCTGTTAAATATATTCCCGACTTTTACTTTCCCGATTTATGCGCCCCCCCCCTGTCAAATTGTCATAACGTATTGCATCTTGTCGTACGTGTATAAAATAAATGTATAATATCTATACGCTCGGCAAAATGACGCTTACCGAACAACCACTAGGTTTTATGTACAGACATTATTTTAATATTATAGGTTAATGAAATTTGACATTTTGTGTTCGAAAAATATGATGATGTAAATTAATATACAAATAGTCAATCTTCCATAGTTTATTACTGGCTGTTGCGTTAACTCATAGATAGCTACATGTTTATTTCTTATCGGCTTTGGTAGCAGAAGAAAATGATGATTTACATAATAATAATACATAGTGGCTAGTATTATTGTTATAAACATTTTATTATATCGTGTTTCTACGTACACTTTAGTCAATACTCAATTGTCATATGAACAAGAAATGATACGAAATGCACATATTACAATTTAATATAATATATATATATACTTTTGACATTTATTTTTTTAGTTTTTTATCTGGCTCATAAACTTACGAGACTTAATACATGGTTTTTCATAATTTTTTTTATTATCATATAAAAAATATTAGTTACATAGGAAAAATTATTAATATAAGGATTTTATGTCCAAATGTTGATAAAATTCATCAAAACCATGACAATTTCTAATGATATTGTAGTTGAAATTTTATAAAATATTTATTTTTATTGCTAATAATTGAAAATTCAAAACAAAGCTTCACATAATAGTAGTTCATACTGTAATCAAAAAAACTAAAAAAATACAAGTGGTTACCCACTTCCTCCCTTATTTTTGGTCTGAATAAACGTTTTATGTTTGCTCTTAAATAATACGGAAAAACGGAAATATTAACACAACACCGATATTTCAGTCAAAATCGATTTTGTTGTTCTAAAAATATCATCTATAGGACTTTTAGCTACTACAGCTATTAGTAAATCGTATTTAGCAATATTTAGTATCCACAATGCATTTTTCAAAATATTTAGACTAATTTTAAGCTATTTGTTCCATGAACCTCTTCCCACCCGTAAATGGTACATTGGTATTAACCTATAAGTCAATAACATCTAGCATCTAGTAACATTATATGTAATAATTATTATTTAATAAATATTTTATTATCTAGTACCTATTAAACCTAGATATATAACCTAGATAGTTTTAGTTAAAATATCAATCAATGTTTGTAAGTTATATTATGAGTACCTATAAGCTTTTAGTAACATTAATTACATTTGTAACAGTCAGATCAATTTTAATTAAGTTGTAGAGGTTTAAATACGAATTATAATTAATTACTAAACCTCTGCTTTTTTCAATTAGCAATATTTAATATCTTAATTATTAGAAAATCCAATCCATAATACTTCTTACTATAGAAGTATTATAGACGCTAATGCACCTCGTGGTGGTTTTGACTCAAATCAGGGATTTTAAATCTAGGATATATATAAAGTAGATGATTCGTTGATTAACTCGTTCAATAAATGTATATTTAAAAAAAATTGTAAAATATTTGTTTTAAAATCCCTAATGAAAAAACACTTCGAGGCGCGTTAATGTCGAGTCACAGTTGTTGTGAAACGCACTAAAGTATATGTATTTACTGTTGGAATTATTTATTGTAATTAAAATTAGAATTCCAGTATTAATTGAATCTGTTATATTTTTTAGATAATTGCTAGCACAGGTTGCTCGGATTGTCCGTAATATATATGTTAGCGGCGATGTGTATAATATATTTAATATATAAAATGCCTAGGAATTCTATATAATACCTGGTGGTTTTTAAAAAAGTGTATAGTAAATTTTTTTTTACACACATTTCCTAAATATTTTGTATAATAACTAGACATTTCATAAAATGACAAACATCAAATTGGCAATCTGTAGAATAATGATATAATCCAAATAAATAGATTTCCTTCTATCATAAATAAGACAATTATTAATTTTATTAGCGCACAAAAAAATATTTATTACAAAGTAGGTATCATTAATGTTACAGAATATAATGCATAAAAATGAAAAAAAAAAAAATAATTTGTAAATTGTATGGGTATAGTACTAACATGCAGTTATTAATTATTATTACTATTATATTGTTCTATAAAATACAAAAATCTATGTAGAACGTAGGTACTTATTAGGAAATCGATCAAATCAACTTGACAGCGACTATTCAATTCACTAGAAATAATGGGTTTCACTACTTATCCTTTTCTAATTTGTTTGTGTTTTATTTGACACAGTTCGCATAATGACAAATAAAGATCTACTTCGAAGCGCGTAATATTTTTATATATTAATAAAAATTAAATAATATTAATAAAAATAAACTGAATAGATCTAGGAAAAAAAAAAATATATATTAAATTTAATTAAATAAGACTGGTAAAAAGCATAAATCAATAAAAAATAAAAAAATTAATAAAAATGTCTTAATTAAATTAAAAGCCTGAAATAATAATAAATTTAAAACTAATACAAAATTGAATATATATAAAATTCTAAATTTAATCAAAATAGTCTGCATTGGATTAAATGCCTAAATTAATAAAAAAAAATTTATTTTAATTAATAAAATTAATTTAACTTAAAATTCCCTGAATAATTAAAAATGTAAATGAATAAAAAAAATCAAAATGAATAAAAAATATTCTCAATTAGCGGGGGGGATCCGCATGATCTCAATGACTCTATTAGGCTTGAAAGGGCTTAGCGTAATTTATGAGGTTAATTTATGCTAGTTCTAGGTTGAATATCCCCTTCGAGCCCCATAACTATGGACCAGTTGCTTCTCAACTAGGGCTGGTTTCGCTGGCTGAGCGTAGACGGATCTACCATGCAAAAATCTACCATGGATCGTGGTGTGGTGTGGTTTGTTTAATTTTTCTTTCGTTAGTTAGAGGATATTTTCTACAGGGTGCATTGTAAAAATTGAGAAGTGTAGTGCTGTAATAATTGACCTTGGTATGATACGTGATATAAGGATCACGAAGTAGGATAATCATCTATATATTCGTATTCACTTATTCATCTGGACATTATTATTCCAGAAAATATTTGACCGGAACTTAAATGCTCGGACTGTAAAAACCTAAAACCATATTTTCCGGACCGTATATGTCCGCATTTAGTATTCGCGTATAGCATACTGGACTGTATAATTTCGGAATATACTCGTCCGGAACGTACTATACACGTCTTCGTGTTAATGTCCGGACATATTATTTATTCAAATCATAACTATTATATGCCCCATAAAACAAACTTGGAACCATAAGCACAACTAGGGGAGCTGGGGTCTTAGCCCCCTCCCAAAAATAATGAAACTAGTTGTCTTCCACTCGGGATAAAATAATCTTAAATAATATTGATACCTACTGAATTTTAGCATATTGCTCAGTAAAATGTTGACATGACACACACATATGCCAACAAATCTATCGCACAATAGGCTTAAGCATCATAAGACATTTTATAATTTTACTTGTTCAATTGAGTGATTGTAAAGTATGGATAGACTGGGTCAATTGTTGAAGGATAATTTTCCTACTACGTCTGTTGAAGATATATTAAAAATTAAATTAGAAACACAAAATTACACTCGTAAAGCTGGTCAAAATGTAATTGAATATTTTTATGAAAAAATTTCGAGATGCAATCGTGCGAATATGGATGACTATGAGACAATTCGATGGGTAGTACGAGGACTAGGAAACGATAGATACCGTGATTATCTAGGACCTCTTGAAAGATATAAACGCCCACCAGAATTATTGTCGCACTTAATTTCTACCAGTGAATACATAAAAGACAAAAACGAAAAAGAAGTGAGTGCTAATAACGACAAAAATACAGTAACAGATAAAGAACGATCGGTGAATAATCGAAACGCCATGAAATCGACTGTTATTTGTTTTCGATGTCGAACTACTGGACATACAACAAAAAATTGTAAAAGTAAAACTACGTCACAGATAACTTATTTTCGGTGTTCCAAAGTCGGACACAAAGCAAACGAGTGTAAAAGTACGGTGACTTCAGAACATAATAATGTCACCACAAGTAACACTACCGGAAAACAACAGAAATCAGCGGTGTTACAAGTGGCAAATTCAACGGTACAAGATAAGTATTTTAAAAATGATATCGTGAAAGACACTTGTGTACGTGCATACATAGATATGGGATCATCGTGTGCAGCGATGAAGGAAAGTTAAGTAAACAAATTAAAAATCACATACGATACCGAAGTTTGTGACGAATTCATTGGATATGGTTTCAGTCGAGTAAAAACGCTAGGTCGTTTTGAAACTGTTATTTCTATCGATGGCGTTAGTGCTTGCGTAATGGTTAATGTTGTGACGGATGATGTTCAAGAAATAGCACTACTATTAGGACATCCGTTCACAGAACAACCGCATATTATGATTACCAGTACGGCGGGCAAATTGAAAGTCGAAGAGATAATACCAAGTGATGCTGTGAATCTCGTTTCCAAAACACCAATGTGGGCGAACGATGCCGTTGTTATACAAAAGAATCACGTGGGACATATTTCGGTAAATACAAATTTTTGCAATGAAGATTTATGTATCGAAGGCGGTATTAGGGCGACACAGCAAATGGTTCCAAGATGCTTGGTCTCAACGGATGACCGAGGTTGTGCCACGATACCAGTCCTAAATTTATCGGACAGTGATTATATGGTGAAGAAAGGTAAAACGGTAACCAGAGGAGTGATGTTCACTGAATCAGATATCACTCCGACGACTGAACGTAAAGTAAATACAGAAGCAGTCCAATCGCAAGAAATCAAAAGTGATTTAGACGCCGACGAATTTGAACGTGTACGAGATCTTTTAAATGAACACAAAAGCCTCATAGCTCGAAATTTACGTCAAGTAGGTTGTACCAATTTGGCAGAAATGAAATTGTTTTTGAGAGATGACAAACCAATTGTGTATCGACCGTATCGTTTGTCTTATTACGAAAGAGAACGAGTACGAAACATGGTAGACGAGTTGAAGAATGCAACCATCGTGGAAGACAGCAATTCGGAGTACGCCAGTCCTATACTCCTCGTTAAGAAGAAGACAGGAGACGTACGTATGTGTGTGGATTATCATGCAATCAACAAAATAACTGTTCCGGACAAGTATCCACTGCCGCGGATCGACGATCAAATCGACCGACTTCATGGTAACACGTATTTCACTAGTTTAGATTTATTCTCGGGATACTAACAGGTACCAATTAATGACCCTGATACTCGTGCTAAATTATCTTTTGTAACTCCCGACGGTAAATACACGTTTAAACGCATGCCGTTTGGACCTATTAATTGCCCAGCTATATTTTCCCGTATGATTAATACCGCGCTAGGCAAATTATTATATTCGGTGGCATTAGCGTACTTAGATGATATAATAATACCAAGTAAAGATGTAGAAGAGGGATTACATAGATTAAAATTAGTTTTATTGTCGTTAGAGGACGCAGAGTTAACTATAAGGCTGGACAAATGTAAATTTTTTATGAAAAAAATCGATTATTTAGGTTTTGAGATAAGTGGACATGGTGTCAAACCGGGACAGTGTAAAATAACGGCTGTAAAACATTTCCCTTTACCCGAAAATGTTAGGTCGGTGAGAGGTTTTAGTGGTTTGGTCAGTTACTTTCACAGATTTGTAAAAAACTTTGCAATTATAATCAAGCCTTTGACGGATCTACTGAGCAAAAATAAACGCTATGAGTGGGGGAAATTGCAAAATGATGCATTCGAGACTATTATAACGTTACTGAGTAGTCGACCCATATTGGCAATATATAACCCGGATGCACACACGGAGGTTCACACTGATGCGTGTATAAATGGTATAGCAGGGGTATTGGTGCAGGTCGGATCGGACAATAAATTACACCCAGTGAGTTATTATAGTCGGAAGACGTCCAGTGAGGAGTCGAAATATCATTCTTTTGAATTAGAGGCGTTAGCTATCGTTTGTTCATTAGAACGGTTTCGAGTTTATATAATTGGTATACATTTCATAATTAAGACCGACTGTAATAGTTTAAAATTACTTGCCGAAAAAAAGATTTAAGTCCTCGTGTCGGACGATGGTTTATAAAGTTGTTCGAGTTTAATTATACTATTGGATACATAAGGGGAGATAAACACTTAGTTCCAGATGCATTGAGTCGAGGACCCGTGGAATCAGCGTCGGATACGGAGGTCGCGAGTTTGTACGTATTTAATATACGTATCACGACTGACTGGGTAGCTGCACTACAACGAAGTGATAAGGACGTTTCTAATATAATTACCAAAATTAAAGCGAAAGACCCCGCCGTCGAAAATAAGTACATAGTAGAAAGTGGACGATTGTATAGATTTACAGAAGGGAGATTCCGTCTACGCGCGGGAGAGGGACGTTAGTTACCCGGTCGACCGCGATGCGAGACGTTACGTACTAAATAATAAATTGTGTAACCTGAACAAGTGTGTTTTTATTTAATTGTTTGCCAGTACCTATACAAACCCAGCTCGTCTAAACTTGGACGACACAAATACTTTTTGTATGGTTCATGCAGTACAGTGTTGTTTATATTGGGTATTAGTACAATACTAATACTAGGTACATTACCTACTGGTGTTATTACTTATTGCTAAATTCAGATAATGTGAGGTGCAATAAATGTAGTCGCAAGTAGATATTTTTCGGTAATGTGTGATTGCAGAATACGGCATAATGCTTAGTCACTGAAAATCCATTATATATATTATGTACACGAAGTTTTCACACCTTTGAAATATAGTCATTAAAATATATACACGTATAATAATTTTAAAATAATATAAATTTACAATTTTATATTGCACATAATACTGGGTTTAAAATTAAAATATCAAAACTATATAGGTACGTAGGATCTAGATAATATTTTTACGTCTTACCATTGAATTTGAATATAGGTTGATTATTAATACTATAATATTAAAAACACCAGACTAAAATTAATAATTTTGAACGTATAATTAGCTATGTTATTTGGTAGTAAAACGGAGACAACAGAATTATGACGGAATGAATATAGTGTCCTTTAAACAAATTATTAATACAATTAAAATTATAATGCCTATATCTAGATATATGTTAGGTCCCAGCACAAATTAACAGATATGAGTGTTGTAATAGATATTTTAGCCAATTATTATTGGAGCACCTACCTAAGTTATGACTTAATAATGTATTTTTTTAATACTACCTACTAAAATTGTTTAACCTATTAAATAAGTTGGCATATTTTACTATTATATACCTAATATACCTTATATATACATTTGATAGGTTTTTTACCTACATAAAACATGTTTATTGGTGTTCTATAATAATTTTATTTTCGGTTCATAGAGGTACACTACCTATAACCTATTTGAAAACGTTTATAATATATTTTACACTGTAACCTAGATACAATATAACATAATAATAACACAATGATAACAATTATATGTTTGTAAAATATTTATATGTACAAAACAATTTCTTACACTTGCAGTTACAAGGATGATCAAAATATTCATGGTCATATTGCAGGGTCTATCCGCGTTTGCCATGCCGTTGATTTGGGAACCCGAATCGCCGGCAATTGTTGTACCCATTAGACAATCACCAGCCACTGCTGAGCAAGACCGACTTACGGCACCGTCAAAAGATTTTCGTAGGTGGAACCACTTGGTCACAGTGACCGACTGCAGTAAGTCAACTGGAACGGTGACAGAGGCGCCTCGCCTCTATAGTGCGTGTCGTGGTTTATCTTGCCGTGATATGAACCGTGGTAAGAACCGCAATGTCGAAGATCACCATGACAAGAATCATCACGGTCAGAATCACCAAGACATGAAGCGATGCGGCGACAATCATTATATATATATCGATGGTATTCTGGAACAAAAACGAACAGTGTGGCGTTGGTTCTGTCTGTATTTGTTTGTGACAATCATGGTTATGGTAGTTTTTTTGACATTATTTTATTACAATTTCGATTTAGGATTCTACTATATGAATCCCGAAGGAACCGAACTTTTGTCAGACAACTAAGCTAGGTACTGACCATACCGATTAATATTAAAGGTTCAAATATTATAATTAAAAATACTATTAATTTATATTATATACAATTCAAAATTAATCGGTATGATCAGTTGTCCGAAAAAAAGTTCGGTTCTTTCGGGATTCACATAGTAGAATCCTAAATCGAAATTGTAATAAAATAATTTCAACGTAACTACCATAATCATGATTGTAAGAAACAAATACAGACAAGTCCAACGCCACACTGTTAGTTTTTGGTCCAGATTACCATTGATATGTACATATATAAAATATGTTACTGCTACTTTTAGGTTGTTTATTAAAACAAGTTGTTTATTTAATTTTTATTATCAATCTATTGGCGTATAATTATAAATAACTTTTCGTGATATTTTATACTATTTTTGACAAATTATAATAAATATTAACAAATATATTTTTAATTATTAATTTTTACTACTTTTATTTTTATTGATCGATTTACTGTATTTGTTTACGTCAAATGGTCCCCATCTCCAAATTACCACGTCCAAACGGCTACATCAATTTGTTCCTATTCACTGTTTTATAACTACCTAATAAACTCGTTTAAATTCATACCTACCTGTACGGTTTCAAATAACGGTCCTAGTAAATGT
>NC_042495.1:19461529-19463072 GCF_005508785.2 Acyrthosiphon pisum
AAAGAACTTTGTAATTTACTCATTCATTGCAGACTATGTTCTATCCTTAATCCTGTGGGTTATTATTAGTGACATTATATGAATATTAATGTTCACTATACGTGAACATTAATATTACTGTATGTTTACTATACGCTATGATCTCCGAAACCACTAATGAACTACAAATAAAAAAAAAAAAAAAATGTCTAATACATAATAACAATAATACACGGCCTACGAAAATGCAAAAAAACAAACTAATACGCGGGCAACGCCGTGTCGGGACAGCTAGTATAATATATATAGATTGTCTGATAAAAATTTACAATTAGGAAAATGGCAAGTGTAAGAAAAACTACATTATAATATTAAGCTTAAAATTTGAAAATAATGTGTTTTTTTAGTGGGTCCTTAAATTTGAGCGTAAATTCACAATAAATACTACAACTCCTGATCTTAAAAACAACCCTTTTTTTAAAACTTTCTCTTTTAAACACCTTACACAATTGTTTAAAAATAATTTTAAAAACAAGACGTGATATATATATATAAATATAATTATTATATTTATTCTATATTATATTAACTGTTAGGGTAAATTATATTCATAAGAAATGGGTGTGGTGACATTTTTTTTTCTGTCCCAAAATGTGAGAACAGACAAAAAAGGGAATTAAAAATATGCGTGAAAATGGTATCAAGTAAATATAGGAACTGATAAAATAAACATGATGTGTAAACTTCAAGTAGGTACCTATGGTTTGAATACAGCTTGTACAATTCGTAAAAATTTGAACTTCAAACGCTCATTAATAATTAATTTGACTTTCCAGTAGGCATTTTTTTTGTTAAAAGGAGAAAACTTTTAAGGAATCTTGAATTCAATTTTAAAATCTTGAATATAAAAAGACAATTTTTAGGAATTTCTAATTTAAAATAATTTGCAAAATTTCGTGATTTTGACTCATAAAAAATTATTGTGAATTAATGCTCAAATTTAAAGAAGATCAAAAAAAATTTTTTTAGATTCTGAGTGGAACGATGAATGTATTGATTTTACAATGATTTTTTTTTTTATTTTTTTTTGTGTCTGTCATCACGTTTTAGGACAGTAAAAGTGCTTGGATTTTCTTCAACAGTACCTTTTCTGATAGGAAAGTGAATCTAGTTGGTACTTTGGGGGGTCAAAAGTAAAATTTTTCCAATAGTTTTCAAAAGCGCCGTGAAGAACAAAAGAAAAATTAAGGAAAAACGGGAATTTTTACGCAAAATCTGTTTTCGAGAAAATCGATTTTGGTTTTTGGTGTAACTTTAAAAAAAATGACCGTAGATATATGAAATTTTGACTGAATGTTTATCTTAGCATTTTCTATACACCATAACATTTTCAAAATTATTTGATTTATTTTGAGCTCTTTATGGACATTTTCACTTTCCATTTTTTTTTAGTTTTTTTTCTAAAAATATCAATAAAATTTTATTTGTTGGATAAAAAAGCTTGAAAATTTAATAGAAGGCTCCTAGTATATTGTTTCAAAGGCAGATGAAAAATATTAAAAAT
>NC_042495.1:19464458-19465664 GCF_005508785.2 Acyrthosiphon pisum
AAAATATGTTATCAAAATAATTTTGATACCAAAACTACTTTTTTGTTTTTATTTGGAAGTCTTTAAAAATTCATTAATATCTCAAAAGTAAGCTACTAAATTGGAAATTTTCACTCTTAATAATCTTATCAATAAGTTCATATGAATTTATTATTTCAATCATAATTGTAAATTTGTTGTTATTTAGTTTTTGGCGAAACAATTTATAGACAATTTTAAAAACGTCTGGTGAATCGGACCCCCTCAAAACACCAAGAAGTAACAGGAAAAATTATAATTGTCGCTATAATTTGAAGTACACTGAACAAAATTTAAGACTGAGAGTTAAATCTTTGAAATTAAATCAAATTTCTTTACGAAAATTATTAAATAAAAATGTTATATTTCTAATTTTAGCGTATTGCATATATTATGAATAAACTGGGAAAAAAATTGTAATGCTCAAAAAAAGGTGTAACTATTTGAAAAAAAAATGCCATTCAGTGGTCTAGTTCAAAACTAGAATTGGTCAAAGTGCTTTTTAATGAAAATCAAATACCTGGTCCACTTCACCCCACATATGTGGGCACAGTGGACCATTTTTTAGAACAAAAAAAAAGTATAAAAAACTTTGAAAAAAAAAATCATGAAAAGGTTGTACCTATTCATACGTATAGATTATAATATATTCCACGTTTCAATCGTTTTGATCAAATAGATTCTTCGGAATCTTAAGAAATATACCAAAAACTGGTCCACTTCACCCCGTTCTACGGTAATAATAAATAATAAATAATAATTTTCTGGTAACGATGTTGAAAAAATTAAGTAATAAATTACTTACTGGATGTTGGAAAATGTTGGGTAAAATAACGTTTTAATTCTGAATAACGATAAACACAAAAATTGGATAACGTTTTAATTCTGGATAGACAAATAGTAACAAATATAACATAATACACTATTATTATTTTAATCTAACTAAATTTTAGATTCTGAGTGGAACGATGAATGTATTGATTTTACAATGATCTGTGTTTTTTTATTTTTTTTGTGTCTGTGTACACGATAAGTAGTCGGAATAATGCTACGATTTTCAACTTCAGTATCTTGTTCGATCAGAAAGTGAATATCGTTGGTGCATTGGGAGGTCAAAATTTAAATTTCCCAGTGGTTTTCAAAAG
The DNA here is from genome assembly GCF_005508785.2 of Acyrthosiphon pisum. NCBI lineage: Eukaryota > Metazoa > Arthropoda > Insecta > Hemiptera > Aphididae > Acyrthosiphon > Acyrthosiphon pisum. The sequence goes on from NC_042495.1 coordinate 19,465,622, forward strand.
CGCCGGGAAAAACAAAAGAAAAATTAAGGAAAAACGGGAATTT
>NC_042495.1:19465714-19468742 GCF_005508785.2 Acyrthosiphon pisum
AGTTATATACATTTAAAACCTTTGTAATAAAATGGATCTAGTTAATTAAATTTTTTAGTCTATATCTCTAGGAACGTTTTAATTTTCTAAGTTTCCTCTGTACAGATTAACATAAAACAAAATACATTTTTAACAATATGGTAGTAAGTTATGATAAAAAATGTTTTTAAACTTAATAGTTAATTATAATTTTTACATGACTATAATTATAATAATAATACCATGGACTTATAATAAGTCTATGGATAATACATAATGATCAATCATTGTTTATATTGAGATTTTCCCAAAACAGTTTACGATTTTCTGGTAAAATGTCTTTCAAGTTCTGTAGTATACTCTCTACCTTTTCTTTGGCCACACCACATGGTTTAACTTTTGGCAAAGCCATCAAAATACCATTTTTTTTCATATTTTTTTTGCAAATAAAGTCTAATTCCTTAAATTCCGTTTCAGTTAGTTTGGTTTTATATTGCAAAACAAACTTTCCTCTCTCAGCTTTTATACAAACAATATCTTTTAAAAGAACACGGCATTGTTTTAGTTTTTGAGAAGATTTATAATCTATCCAATCATAGAATGAGTCATGTTCCATTACTTTCACATCAACTTTGCCTTTATTAGTACTTTATTAGGTGGAAACAGACTATTGTCACGTCACGTGAGCTCACGTGCTATCACATTAACACATTTAAACCGTGATGTCACGTTTGGAAATACACTACTGTCACATTTTCTATTGTCATGCTATATCACATCACAGTATTTAGTCGGTTGTCCACCATTATACCCAAGGGTTGCGTGTTTTTAATTAAAATGGATTGTGGAAGTTCAAGTAGTTCATCGGGTTGGGAAGAGGAGTTGGAAGCTGTAGCTGCTTTTGTAGTTCTTGATGAAGAAGAAAATAAAACAAAAACAAGAGAATGGGTCCATGCAATTAATAAAAAAAGAGAAACTTTGGGTGAGTTTCATAGACTTGTTCCGGAATTAAAAAAAGATACGAAACGATTCCATATGTATTTCCGGATGACGATGGAAGAGTTTGATTTTTTACATGAACTCATTAAACCAGACATATATAAACAAAATACTCAATTTAGAAGAGCCGTCAGCACAGAAGAAAGATTAGCTGTTTGCTTAAGGTACGTAATAATAATTATAAAATATAACCATAATATCGGTATTAAAATTATAAATATTTTATTTAACCATTAACTACTAGAATAGAATACAATTTTTTAATTTTTTAAGATACAATTTTTTTTATGTGAAATATTAACTTTTGCTTAATTATAACAAAAAAAGATAAATACTTAATTTATTGGTACTGTGATTGAGGAAGAGATACCATTTCAAGTACGGTCATTCTGTTGTTCGTTTCGGGATTCGTTGAATATTCGCCACTGGAATATTCTTGGCTTAGAGCTGGCGATGGAGATGAGGCAAGTGATTGAGGTTGTATAGAATAGGGATAGGGAGTCGACGAAAATTATTGTTGGTTGCATCTTATTTCTGCAGATAGTACAGAATTACTCAACTGAAGTTTAATTTGGGATTGCTCCACTTTTGGCAACTGCTTCGTCATTCTTGACATGCTTAAAAAAAACAAGTCAGTATCATCAAGTGTATCTAAAACACTATCTGGCTTAATTGCAGCCTGATTTGTTTTTTTTTCTTCGTGTTGGCGTTTCCTTAAAGCCGAACTTTCCTTTATAAGTTCCACCAATTGTCCTGCTGGAGTTGTATGTTGTTTTTGTTTTTTAAAACGTTTTAACGTTTCTACTGGTTCGTTGCGTTTCTCAAGAATATCAGATTCCTTAAAAGCTGAATGGAAATCTGAAGTTTGGTCGGCTTGAGAGTCTTGTTCGTTTTCTCTATTCAGTGGACTAAAAGATGCGAGATCTTCTGCTTCAGACTCTTCTGATAGATTTTCAGGTTCAGCAAATAAGTTAGTCTCGTTCAAATTTCCTTGCGTCCTTCAAAAGAAAAATATAGATTATAATATAATATAATATATAAAAACAAAAAAAAATTGTAATGTTGATGGCAATCCCAATATCAATACAGTAAACCCTCCCTTAACGAACACCTCTAAATAACGGACAAAATTACGGTGGCCGTGAGTGTCCGGTATTTAGAGGTCTCACTGTACTTACTTTCTACTTTCTAAAAAAGGTATGATGAATGACATTTGCTGTTCAAATTTCCAAGATGATTTCTTTTTGTAAGCTGAACCACTTTTTGATTCATCACGACGTCTGTTTCTTGCATTACAAAAAGATCTCCTTAAGTTTTCCCAGCGTTGTTTTGCTAGATTTCCTGAATATAAAATATAAAAATTATATTATTATTTATTAAACTATTTTAATTTATTTTCAATATTTTTATATTTAGAATCTAAAGTTAAAAATTATTTATATTAATCCTCTTTTTTCAGATTTTTAGCAACAGGAAATAGTTTTAGAAGTATTGGATTCAACTACAGATTGGGATTCAGTACGGTTCGAGAAATTGTAAAAGAAGTCTGTGATGCAATATGGAATAGATTGGGACCAATCGTAATGCCACCACCCACAGAAGAAATGTGGAAAAATGTTGCAGCAAAATACAAAAAAATGTGGCATTTCCCAAATTGCATCGGTGCTATTGATGGCAAGCATATTAATATCCAATGCCCCATTAATGCCGGATCTACTTATTATAACTATAAAGGTAGTTATTCAGTTGTACTTTTAGCACTTGTTGATGCAGACTATAAGTTTATTGCAATTGATGTCGGCTCATATGGAAGGAATAGTGATGGTGGAATTTTTTCTCAGTCAGTAATTGGTCAAAAGTTGAATAATAAGACACTCAATGTTCCAGAGCCAGCCCCTTTAACAGAAAACGGAGATCCTCAGCCTTATGTCATTGTTGGAGACGAAGCATTTCCATTAAAGAGTTATTTGCTTCGCCCATACAGTAGAAACTATTTAGGGGATAATGAGCCCAATAAAATATTCAACTACCGATTGTCACGTATTTAAAT
>NC_042495.1:19468842-19469653 GCF_005508785.2 Acyrthosiphon pisum
CCAATTAATAACACATTCAAATATCTACAACAAATAAATATGATTAAATTAAAATATAACTAAAATTATTTACATTGGCAAACCTTTTTTTTTGCCTTGAAATAATATAGTTACTTATTTGATAAGCTACAAAATATTAAAATATTTCAGTTATTGGGAAGTATCTATGCTATAAACGATTGGGCATACATTATGATGACGCGGTCCCGCGCAAAATCTGTTTGAATTCAAACAGCCTTTGCGCGGAAGCCGCGTCGCGGCTTCTCAATCAAACCGCCAATCGACGACGGACGACGCCGGCGCGCGACACGCGCGCCTGGAACCGTCGGCCGGCCGTCCAGCGAACCGGATTGTCAAGGCGCGCTCTCTCGTCTTCCCGACACCGTCCGGTACACACCTGAAAACGACACACACCGACCGACGGTAACAATTCGACCGCCGTTTCACATATAACGTTTTTGTGTTTCACTGTGTAATAACGAGAATTACTTCGTGTAGAAAAAAATAAAACATCAATCAACGTATTTACCTAGCTATATTGTGTTGTTGCGTCAATTATTACTTGGTTACCTACTTCACCATCCCACGCGGCACTTCAAAGGTCCGCATCAACTGGCTCCCCGAACAGGAATCACCGGTAAGTGAAAACATTCATTAACTTACCCCCTACTACCATCATCACATATCCCCCGTTGCGCAAACTTGGAAAAAAGTCCCCGACGCGATCCGACAAAAACGTGGTCTGCAGGCGAAAACGGGAAAAACCGGCGTTACGTAACATACCTATTACATAATCATAAAGTACGTAACG
>NC_042495.1:19469703-19470638 GCF_005508785.2 Acyrthosiphon pisum
ACGGTAACCGTTTATTTTTAGAACCGGTTAATTAATCAAAACCGTAAATCTCAAAATCAATTAACGTTAAAATGATTTTTTTTTAAATTATGTTCATGAAGTAAATATAAAAATTTAAAAACACCAAATTATTATAAAATAATTATTAAAAATAACCATTGCGTGTTCGAACGCGCAATAGTATCGGCACACAAACAATGCGGGTATATTCTCAGTATACACATTGTTCTAGACTGAAACCGCTGGTAGAATCATTATCGAATGCAGGCTGATACATAGTTTTATGTAATATTATACATTTATAAATCATATTTAATTATTACTTATTTACGATATACTACCAACTATATATATGTATGTTATAACTTATAACTTATAAGTTATAATCATCCACTGTTATGATCTTTATTCTTCGTAATAATAACGCACTAAACTGGCTGGATAAATAAATGCGAATAAGCACAGTAATAGAAATTAGTAATTTATCCAGCCAGTTTAGTGCGTTATTATTACAAAGAATAAAGATCATAACAGTCGATGATTTATCCTATTACTGTGCTTATTCGCCCGTCAACTATCTAACCAAATATTATGTAATAAGTAATATCTGATAATACTGATAATAGTAATTTTAATAACAAAATTGTCACAATTGTGAAGGTACGCCACACTATCTATGATAAAATAGATTTTAATCTTGTTTAAATCGTGGCTCCTAATTAAAAAAAAAAAAGAAAAACCGGTTTCATAGTGGTTACCGGTAATTTTGAAGAATTAAAACCGCTTCCAAACCGATAACCGGTAACCGCATTTTTAGAGATCATTTTGGTAACCGGTAATCAATTACCAACAATTCTGAAAACCCCGAAAACCGGTAACCGGGTTTTGAAAAATTGTCCGGGTCCTACCGGACCCGGTAACCCGTTTCCTCTGAA
>NC_042495.1:19471878-19480981 GCF_005508785.2 Acyrthosiphon pisum
CAGTCAAAATTCATGTATCTACGGTCATTTTTTTTAAAGTTACACCAAAAACCCAAATTCAATTTTGTGAAAAATCGATTTTGCGGAAAAAATCCTGTTTTTCCATAATTTTTCTTTTGTTTTTCCCCGGCGCTTTTGAAAACTACTGGGAAATTAAAACATCTTGAAATATATCGTGATTAATAATACACTTTTTTTTAATTTTTCAAAAGTTATTTTTAGGACTTAGAAATGAAAATTTCAAAAATCGGGCTTCTTACGGAACCAGATAAAAATCTCCTCTACAATTTTGTTCATAGGTGTTTTTACAATTAAACCACTCATTAACCCATATTATTTGATCGCGCAAACATGTTTTTAAAGGAATTTTTTGATCGATTTTTTTCCGTGACACGTCCTCTTAAGGGAAACCAGAAATTTTACGCAAAATCAACTATGGTTTTTGGTGTAAGTGTAACTCCAAAACAAACTGTAGACATATTAAATTTACACAAATATTACACTAGTAAAAAAAATAAATTAAATAAACCTGTTTTGTTTTTAAACCGATAATTTATAACATTAAGGTTGATTTATAATTTGCATAATTTATCATTACTTTTATTATTTTGTTAGATATTATATTTTATAACTAATTTTGTTATTATACCTATAATGTTATTAAAAACATTACTATTGTTTATCTAATTTGTGTTACTATATTAATTATAATTTACTTTGTGTAGTACAATATTCCACAGGGTGATTCACTAAGCGTAAAACAGTCATTATCTCAAAAAATATTGACTTAACAAATTTTTTTTTTCAAAATTATAGATTTACGCTGTTCTAGAATTGTATAATTTTTTTATATTTTTCACCCTTATATTTATTAGATCCACCATCAACTTTTGATTTTCAAATGGCAACCCATACAAAATTGTTTGTAAACTAACAAAGCTAATTTTATTATGAATTTTCATGTTCGAATTTTAATTTTTCGTTAATCCGTTGACGAGATAAGCTCCTCAAAGATGGGTGATTTTGGAATGTGTTCGTGGGTAAATATGTTATACCTAGTCAGTAGGTACCTACCGCAGCAATTCGGATTTTTATGCACCAGAGTAATAGATATTACACTTTTCAAATAATTTTAAGTACAGTAAGCTTATAAGTTGTGCCCCTAAATGTATTGTAAAATGCCCAGTTAGCAGGGCGTCCACCGTTCGCCCCACTGAAAGTGATTGCAGCACTGCTGCATTTCTCATAACAATACTTATCAATTATAAAGACCAGAAGCTAAAAGTAATAAACTCGATATCGTTCGAACCCACAGATATAGATAATAAACTAGATTGCTAAGTAGTGATATGATGTGAAGTTATTATCCGCCATTTTGAGTAGGTCAAATGCATGCCGAAATCCCCTCAAAATTTGAATTCTTGTTTAAAATATTTGAAATGTATTTTTTTCCGTCATTGATATTCATTTTTGTCACAATAAATTATGATTGTATATTTTCAAAAATACATTTTTTGAATAAAATATTTATGTAATATATAATTATTTAAATGTATGATTTAAAGTTTAAAACAATAAAGGAATTATTTGTTAAAACCAGTCTGTTGTTCTTTAACATATATTATATATTATTGCCTTTATAAATATAATATATACTATAACCTATCTATAATATATATTATTACCCATGTATAATGTATATTATTACTTGTTATTTGTTTACACTTTTTTCATAGAAAATAGTTGTGGAGTATACAGTATAGCACTGTACATAATATGTTAACTCCTGTGTTTAGTCCAGACCTGTGTTTACTTGTTGTAAATGTTATACTAGGCGAACAAAATATTTACTTTTTACACATGAAAATTTTAAGTGTAATTTATATGTATTGTTAGTAACATTTAATATTATATTATATCTTTATAAAGTATAAAATATTAAATTTTGTTAAAAATGCCTATGACGTGTTGTGTCGAAAAATGCTCTAGTCGTGGTAATCGAAAAGCCAACAGCCCAGGAAAATTGCATTTTTTCGGGTAATTAAAAATTAAATAATAACAATTAACACAATGCATTTTAAAAATGTATTAAATTAATGAAAATATAATTTAAGAAAATCATTTTTATAAAATAGATTTCCTTCTGATGAGGTGAAAAAGCAAATGTGGGTTAAAGCTATTAAAAGAGAGAACTTTGTTCCTACTCGTTATAGCAAAATTTGTAGCAAACATTTTACTAATAACGACTTTTACCAAGGGTACTTTAGAAAGTTATTGAAAGAAACGTCAGTACCTAGTATATTCAATAGTGATCCTGTAAGTAAAAGAAAGCTGACATATGGTGATCACACTTATTTTAGTACAAAATCACCTTCTCCAAAATTAATAGATCAGACCACTGAAAATAGTAAGTCTTATATCAAATTATTAGGTTTATGTTAAGTATAATAATTTGTTTTTATAGATATTGCTGACTCAGTGTCAACAATAAGTAGTTAAAATAAGCCCAACAAGTGTAGAAAACTATGGTGTTTTGGATTTGTCAATAAAAAGTTCAATTTTTTTTGATCAGAAATCACCACCTCCGAATTATTATGTGGAAACTCTAGGTACAAATACAATTTAATTATAATTTTTTTCTTAATTGCCATCTTGATTACTAATTTATGCTTGTGTTTAATGAAATCATGAACTCCCAAATTAGTTCAATTTGATATTAAATATTTAAAAAAAAAAAATTTTAAATTGTTGATTTAGATTGTACGCCAATACACAAATTGAAGAGGAAACGTCTACAAAAAATAAGTTGAAACTCCTATTAAAAGAGGATTGAGGAAAAAAGTTAAGCTTCTTCAACAAAAAATTAGAAGGCAAAACAAAAAAATAACCAATATTGAGGTTTGTTCATAGTATATTTAATATTGAAACTTTTGCACAATAGCTGTTTATTGCATAATAAAGATCACAAAGATACACAAAGATTATAATTAAACAAATATAACGTAATACACAAGACAGTAACATAGTATACATAATTGTTTAATATATTAATTACATTATTTAGATGTTAATGGAAACAATTAAGTCCTCAACTGATACTGAGACAACACAAATAATAGGTAAAAATTGTACAAGTGTTTTCCTAGAAGATCTAGTTAGAAACAGTAAAGTTCCACCTTCAGGAAAACGATACAGTGACGATGTTAAAAAATTTGCCACTACACTTTACTTTTATTCACCTAAAGCGTATGATTTTGTAAGGTAATATGTGATTATTATATTAAACATTTAAACATTTGTATTCTAAACAATTCATTTCAATGTCACATTCTAAAAATAAAATAAATGTTCAGGTCTTCAATACATTTGCCGAACCCAAGTGCAATTAGAAACTGGCTTTCAAATGTAAATGTAAATACTGGATTTTTAAGCGATGTGTTAATGGAAATAGGTAAATTTGAAGATGTTGATAAATACTGTTGCTTGATATTAGACTCTATGAGCATAAAGAAATAAGTACATTGGGATAAAGCTACTAACAGGTATTCATTATTACTTTATATTATATTTTAAATACTAATTGTGCTTAATAAATAATGGGTAGATATGTTGGATATTGTGATTACGGAAATAATTTAACAATTGAAGACTGTGAACAACCAGCATCTGAAGTTTTGGTATTTATGTTATCAAGCTTAAAGAAAGCGTGGAAATGGCCGATAGGCTATTGGTTTGTGGATAAGATAAAATCATCAGTGCAGGCCCAGTTAATTCGTATAGCAGTGTCAGAATGTCAAAAATATGGTATTAATGTGTTAAGTGTAACATGTGATGGTGCATACGCCAATTTTAGTTCTTTTCAAATATTAGGATGTAATTTAAACCAAACTTTTTGAAGATTTAAAACCACATTTTAATATTGATCCAAATACACCAAATATTTACTTAACTCCAGATGCTTGTCATAACATTAAGTTGGCAAGAAATGCTTTAGGTACATTCAAGGCATTCAAAGATGAAGATGGAAACTTAATAGAATGGAGATACATAGAACAACTTAGTAAACTTCAAAGTGAGATTGGGTTCAAATTTGAAAATAAGTTGAGCACATCACACATTAACTGGAATGCAAACAGCATGAAGGTGAAGTTGGCCGTACAAACGTTGAGCAGTTCTGTAGCTGATTCATTGCAGTATCTGAAAAATACATCAGATGATTTTAAAAATTGCGACCCAACAATTAAATTTATACGTATAGTTGATGAAATTTTTGATTTTCTTAACTCAAGAAATCCATTTTCCAAAGGACATAAGCAACCTATTAGATCTAACAATATTGTTTACCTGGAAAATCGAATGACTCAGTTAATCAAATATTTATACTCTCTAAAAACTGTTGATGGAGTAGATTTATGGAAAAGTCGGAGGAAAACTTTTATTCTTGGTTTCGCAACTGCAATAAAATCAATACTTGAAATATCTAAAAAATTACTTGCCAATCAAAATTTTCTATATATTTTAACATACAAATTTAGTCAAGATTATATTGAGTTTTTTTTTGGTCATATAATAGAGGACGTTTTGGACATAATGATAATCCAAACTGTCTACAGTTTAAGTACGCTTTAAGAAGTATTTTACTGCATATTTCAATCAAACAATCAACTGGAAATTGTTCCTTATTGACTTCTCATGAAGATTCTTTGTTTCCATTAAAATGGAAGTATAAAAAAAATGAACATGTTCTAGAAAATGAGGAACAGGTACAATTAATAGCTGACAACTGCAACAACCAGATTTTAAATTCATTGACAGACAATGTGCTTTATTATATAGCAGATATGTAATAAAAAAATTATTACCAGTACTCACCAGTGAAAAATGCATCAAAGCAGTGACAGATGATTCATATGTGCAAGATCATACATACTGTACAGTAGAGGATGAATCATTCAAAACTCTCACAAGAATGAAGAACAGAGGAGGCTTAGAATTAGCATCAGAAAGTGTTTTCAGAGTTATCAAAACCACTGAAGCATACTTTAAGTCTGTAGTTTCTGATAAACAGCAATTGATGTCTAAGAATGTAGATACTAAAATAATCCTCTGGGTTCAAAATACATTAGCATTATCGGCAACTCTTTTTCCTGAAAGTAAAGATTGTTGGTATGTAACAGACATACATGCAAGACCTCACAAAATTAAATTAATTAACCTAATTTCACACACATATTTAAATATAAGTGTTCAGTTGTCTGCTATACGTTGACCTGTACGGTCGTTTTGCGTTTTACGTCGGTCGCTTATCGCAGTTACCGCTTTACAATTGTTATCTAATTGCATAGTGCTATATCGTTACCGTTGTGCTCGCGTTTCATTTCCATATTAATTAGCACCTATATCCCATTAATCACGTACATAATCTATACATAATGACTATTTGTAATAGCTGTTCTACCGCTATTACATCAAGATCCCTATCCATTTCTTGCAATGATTGCAAATTACCATGGCATGCAAAATGCCAAAAACTCACAAAAGAAGACGTTGCATTCTATAACGATGAAGGCTCATACTGGAGATGTCACAAGTGTTCGGCAGAAAAAAGAGCTTCTCTACGAATTGATAACCAAATTAATGATGATAATACAAATCTCTCCGATATTAAGAGGGTGCAACACCAGTCGTTTTGTATTGAAAATAGTGCGTTCGTATTTCAAATGCTACGAAATCAATAATAGTCGTAGACTCATAAGTAATACATTGTTTGAAAGGTGGTAGTTTTTGCTATGTTTTCTTGGAATCAGATATTTGATATTGTGATTAATTATCTAAAATATAAGCAAATCAGTATTTACAAAATGGTCTTTTTTATGTCATAATGCTCGCTTGTTAATACTATTTTCAGAAATCGGTTTCCAACAAAACATAGGAAAAATTCTCCTCTACAATTTTCGTAATAGGTATTTATACTGTAAAACGCATCACAACGCCGTATTACTTGAATTACGAAACCATGTTTTTCGGTTAAAAAAATACGCTCGTCGATTAATTACGCTCGTCATGTGCTGCGCCCATATACAGCGGCAGCGTTCGTTACTAGATGTTCATATACCATCACCCCGCGTGCGTAACGGCAGTACCGCACCATAGTCCAAAACGGGTTTTCTATCGCAGCCACGGCAGATACTATCTGCAGCCGTGCGCCGCCTGTACATAACCAGATAAGAAAACGATTATAATACAAATAATAATGTGACAAATATTATTTAATTTTGTTCGGTTTTATATTTTGTATTCGTATCTGAATTTTATACTAATAAAAACTATACTTTTGTTCTTCTAGGAATACGGCTTATTGAAGCGGTTTACTACAGAACTACCTATTATAAAAATTGTAAAGGAGAACTTTTTTAACAATCGTGAGGAATCTCATTTTTGATATCGTATTCCTATCGTCCAATATCATATGGTAAATTAACAAGGTTTTTAACTTTTTATCGATTAATTATTCAACTAATTAATAAAAAATATCGAAAATCGGGCTTCTTACGATTGTTAAAAAAATTCTTCTCTACAATTTTTATAATAGGTAGTTTTGCTGTAAACCGATTTAATTAACCGTATTACTGAAATTATCGAACTATTTGGGTATGATAAAAAATACTAATTATAACGGTACAATTTATAGTGTCCAATACTTCATACCGTAGGGATACGTAAACCCGCACAGCTGATCGAGTGTCTATTCTATATTGTTCTGTGGTATGGCTAAGTTCAATCTGATCATCTACCCCCTGCAGGTCATGGTCACACAAGAAAAAAATTATGGACATTTTCACCACAAACTTTTAAGTGGCCCTTGTGTTGATGACTGGAAAATGTAAATAATAATTTTTACCTACTTTACGTCACAATCGGTCCGTCCAGCGGGCTGCGGCGATATTTATAAAAATAGCACTGCCGGCTGCCGCGAATCGCCATAACGTCGAATTCTCGTAATCATGTATAATTATAATTTATATCTTACCCACTCTACACAATATTATATTATAACAAAAATGATATTGTTTCTACTAGTTTTAACAAATTTATTATGCGTCTATGCAATTGAAAGTGTTCAGTTGACTACTGGGCGTCTAGACTGTAGTGTATTTTTTCCGGGTTTACACATATTTTGTTTTTTTAAATTTTTTTAAATGGATAACCATAAAGTTAGTAATTCGAATAAAAGGCGGATAGCACCGTCGAGACGTAAAAGTATAAAAAAACTAAACTTTGAAAGAATTAATAATTTTACTAAAAGAACACCAAAATGGTAAGTTATATTTGTATTAAATTATTATATAGACAAAAAGTAGGTATATAGGTAGTTAGACTATAAGTACCTATTATTTTTATACACAGGGAACCTACCACATCGATCAGTGAATTATTAGCATCTGAAGAAACTGCAGAACCTTTACCATTTATGTAAATTATTATTAAATTATTATATAGACAAAAAGTATATTGTTAGACTATGAGTCATTCGTCTATTATTTTTATACACAGGGAAACTACCACATCGATCAGTGAATTATTAGCATCTGAAGAAACTGCAGAACCTTCACCATATATGTAAATTTAAATGCTTTATAAATTAAATATTAAGATTGTGTGTAGTGTATAATATTGAAATATGATAAAACCATGAAAATTTGAAGATATTTTGTAGTTGAAATTTCATAAAATTTTAAATATTTATACCTACCTAAGATTTGAAAATGTGGTACAAGGTTCCTCAAAAGTTTTTGTTCAAATTTCTATAAAAAAAACTCTACTGGAATAATACCAAACATATTTATGAGCATTGGAAATTTAAATTTTTACGAAATCACGTAAAATAACTATAAATAAAATAAAATTTTTTATAAGCATTTAAAGTTCAAAAAATGACAAAATATGGAAAAATCACGAAAATTTGCAAATTATTTCGAGTTAGAAATTCATAAAAATTTTTCTTTTTAAATCTAAGATATGAAAATGTAATACAAGATTCCTTATAAGATTATCTACCTTTATCAAACAAAAAATATCTATAAGAAAGTCAAATTAAATTTTCGTTTGAGGATAAATCGTTATTTTACGAGGTTATGTAAAAATTTAAATTTCAGACGCTCATAAAAAGTTTTTGTGTAATGATGACGTTTGAGTTTTTTTTATAATTATTATGAGCGAAACATATAGACAATCTTCTATTAAATTTATAAATGTATATGTATTGTATACAGCTTACGTAAAAATGTATATTATTATTAGAGAATCCATTCTGACTAGTACACCAAAAAATATTCAGATCAGTTATTCAAATACCAATTTGGTGGATACAGAAACTGAATCTAATTTATTGTTTGGCAACGTTTCCGATGTTGAACACCATAAGCTATGTGCAGAAACATATGTATCATCCTCTTCATCATCATATACTGATACAGTACTCTCTAAGTACGTAATTTGAATGCTATATGTATATATATATATTTAAACATTAAATTAATATTTAAAAATAATCGTAATATAGTTGACATTCTAAGATTCTTATATATTCTCAACATACCTATATGGCTATATAGTATAAAATATGCAATATAAACCTACTAATAAAATATTATGTATTTATATGTACAAATAACATCGGGAAAATTATAAAACGTATTATTTATATTTTTATATTGTTTACTTTTTCGTATTATTATTATTTAGGAATTGCACTGGTCGTCGAATTGTCGATATAATGTATGTTTTTGAACAAATACAAAAAAGTAAACACGCAGGAAGTTTTGGTTGCTCATTCTTAGACATGCAATTTTTATCCGAAAAACGTTACGGATTCAGATCTTCATATATTTTTCAATGTAAAATGTGTAATTTAAAATCTTCGTTTGAATCTGAGAAAAGTGAACCAGAAGATTTTATTCCCATAAATCAAGCTATAGTTAGTGGGACAATTGCAGCTGGTATAGGCTATACACAACTTGCTGAAGTACTTGTTTCCGCTGATATCTCATGTATGTCAAACACAACTTATAATGCAGTTTTATTGGTTATGAGTGAGAAAATA
>NC_042495.1:19481081-19481197 GCF_005508785.2 Acyrthosiphon pisum
GATCTAAAACTACTTTTTAATGCCATTTCGTTTATCTTGCATAAACTTGTTTATGTCGTTAGATTTACTTTTTCATTACCGTAATGGGCGGCCGCCTACCTGTTGTTGTGTCGGAC
>NC_042495.1:19481247-19482279 GCF_005508785.2 Acyrthosiphon pisum
TGATAAAAAAAAAAAGCGCGAAATTCAAATGAACCAATCATAGAAGAGCGGTTCTGAGTGTACCCACATTTGCAAAATACGCAGCCGGGGCTCGACCAGAATCTTTTTATGGGCATAGTAAAATGTTTGTCTATACTTATTATAAATTATAATAACATGTTTGAAACTTTTATTTGTAGTGAAAGTGAAATAAAATAACAAATTTTTGTGTGTACCTCTACATTAATTTTATTCATCTAACAAAAAAATTGTGTACAAAATATGTACTATGATTAAATAAATTAATAAGTTGGTTATAATTTATAAATAGTATACATATACATGGTATTTATTTAATATTAAGATAAGCCGAGTGCGGACGACCGTAGATGTATTGCTCCACGGAAAAACCTATACTAATAACCTATACGCTTTCAAATAGAAGGCCGTAAACAGACTGACCTCTCATTTCACAATAATCTATTCACTATTCAATATGTTCAGTTGTTCACTATTTAGTATTTACTGTTTTCACTCAGTCACTACACACTGGTCTGTTAGTGTTTACTGTTAAATAATATTTATTTTAAAATTCGGTGAATTAATATGATGAGACATTATTATAATTAATTTTATTCTTGCCAATATCGATCGTATTTTTATCGTTTTAATTTTAAGATTAAAAGTATATGTCTAGAAATTAGCACATATTATATGTTGTGTGCACATTTAACTTGATTATATTTTTACATTTAAATGTTACACTTTTCATATTACACAAAATTTACATTTTACATTAAGAATGTATGTAAATGTGTAAAAAAATAAAAATAGGGGGCACTAATTCTACCAGGCTCGACCGGAAACTGAAGTCTGCGCACGCCTATGTGTATAATGTAACTCGTGTTCAATTGTTCATAATATGAATTTGTGCTACATTATACCGTATAGCAGAGCATATTTTAAGTAATTTTCATTGGGTAGCACGTCAGTAAAATTGTCTACCAGAGAAGCATAGAAGGGAAAAAACTCTTCTACCTCAATAATTTTAAT
>NC_042495.1:19482329-19483146 GCF_005508785.2 Acyrthosiphon pisum
TAACCGATTTTTCAATAATAAAAAGGGTACCTACGTGGCATGAATAAACGATATACCTATACGACTATTCGAGTGATGAGTACACGAGTACACGACCGCGAAGGTCTATGAGCGTTCAATGTTTTGTTATAGATATAATCGATAAAATATAAATACCTACTTTATCTATTATATAAATAATGTTACTGTACGTCTGTACACGTATGGTCGTATATGTAGGCAATCGTCTACTAATAATATAGTGATGTATTAACGAATTTAGGAGTGCTGGAGCATACCATGTCTTAAGTACTTTGTGTAGGCATTTAATATTGATGTACATTTTGGCTGTGTCAATGTGTGAGAAGTAAATAATGAACATTAGTGTGTGTAAGAAAATACTTTTGCTCTGGCAGTAAACAGTACCTACCAAAAGAGGAATAAAAATTCACCTTGTTTCGATCAACTTATATTAGTTTTGAAAATATGAGCGTATTCGTTAGTCTATTTTCTAGGTTTGCTTGGAAATAGATTTACGACTTTATTTTCAGTTAATATAATATGATGCATAGTAAGTTTATATTTTTATCAAAATAAACTTAGAATTGACTTGTAGATAGCGACGAAATGAAAAATATAAGAATCCACTTTCGAGCAAACTTAGAAAAAAGGAATACAAACTAAATTTACTTTTCTAACTTAAAATCGTGCTACTGGAAGTATGTTTAATTTTCTTTAGCTTATTGAGCTTAATGTATGGAAAATATGGTTGTTCCAGTCCCCTTAACGCGGCGCAGCTGTGGTGTTGTGGATAAATCATAAAAATCAATCGACAAGT
>NC_042495.1:19484165-19484705 GCF_005508785.2 Acyrthosiphon pisum
GTGAATGTGACTTGTTCTTACATTCAATAAAATATTATTGCTAATTATATAATATGGGATAGACTATACAAGAGCCGAGAGCTCAAAATAGTTTTATGTTCTTTATATATTATGTACATAATAATTTATATTGGCATCGGTCATTATGAGAATGTGTTATGGTCAGTGGCACGATCACCCACCACTGGGTAGCATTCAAATATCACTGGGGGGCACTAGTGCCCCGTACTTTGTATGTTAAAATATGCTCTGCCGTATAGTACAATAATAAAATAAAATATCGTATTGTAACATCAACTGATTACAGTAATTAATAGGTACTACCGGTTTTATAATTTACGAATGCGTCTGTACTTTGCACCATCTCAGGTGCACAAAAATTCCAATCGATTATTATTTGATATTATTGGAAATTATTCCGCACTCGGGTAAAAATACTTTTACATGGATACCTAAATTCAAAATAAATAGGTTTATTTAAATAATATACTTAAACCATGGGTATAAGACGATAATATAAATAATAAACACTAAAGGCTC
>NC_042495.1:19484805-19490248 GCF_005508785.2 Acyrthosiphon pisum
GGGCACACGGAACGCGGTCTGTCGCGGCGGGCTGTGATATCGTATATAATATATATATATATTCAAATCCAAGTTCAAATTCTGTAGGTATTTAATTACAACCGGACCGCTGCCCGCCGTGACAGACCGCGATCTGTGTGTCCGAGCCTTAAGATACTACGTAGATCGTGTTAATGTAAGACCGAAGTACAAGAGAGATATTATTATAAACCTACAACAATAATTATTCCTATAATTTGTTGCCCAATGCCAGGAATTTTGTTTGGCTTGGTATTTTGCGGAAATGTTATTCTATGAATTCAATAATAACGTACGCGAATTGTTATTCGAAAATAAACAATTTTTAATGAGCACACTACTCGTGAACACTACATGAATAAACCGATTATTTCTCTTTTGTCGTAATGTTATTAAATGTATTATTTTTTAGACATAATTAAACCTTTTTGATGTAGGTTATATTTCAAAGTACATACAAATATTTTTCTTTTAAATACGACCGGAAACTAAACATTATATCGTTTATACGAATCAATTAAGTATTATACAAATTTGTTAATAGCCATATGCTTGATTTTATTTTAATGTTTATTATCGCTTTCGATTAGAAATATTGAATAGAGCGTATCTAATTAGTCAAATATAACGTCTGATTAACCAAATGTTAACAAAATATTTATCGAAAATAAAATAAAGAATAAAAATAAAATAATTATTGTGTTATTTATCTATAGGCATTATACTGCCAGAGAGATCGAAGGTTAAGATTCGAAAATTCGACTACAAAACGATTGCCAACGATTGCCTTATACTTTTTTTTGTAACTCGATTACAAAATATTGTCGCTAATCAATGAATTTGTTTTTTCAGCCGAAAAACGAATGATTTCGAATGTTTTTTTTAAGGGCTACGTTGCCAAGATTATAATTTGAAAATTTGTTTTATTTTGTTCAAGGATTCAATTAAAACATTTTGTTGTGTAATACCATACCCCCATATTCGCGTACAAATATAAAAAAATGATACAAAAAAAAATATATTTATTTACTTAAATTTCATTTTTCACAATAATAGTATACTACTAGGTATATACTATATCTGTGGTAATCAAACTAAAAATCTCCGGACTACATTATTAGTTTATATTACTCACAAACACATGCAAATGATTGAGCAAATATTTTTAAGTGCTATAATTAGTACATGACATTATTAATATTTAATTACAAATACATACTTATATTATAGGTATACATATTATATACCTATCATTGAAAAAATTAAAAATCAAGTGGTCATTAAAGAAAAATTATATTAAAAAACCAATAAAATATGTTCAAAATTTAAATATACCTTATTGAATACAATTTAACCTATTTCTTAATATTTATATTATAATTCTCAGACATTAACAATAATATCCTTTTCTATATTATATAATATTATAATATTACCCCAAAATAAAATATTACATTTCCTTATAATATTAATTTTAGTATAAACAAGATGATGTTATGATATAATAATTGTGATTAAATATTTGTATTGTGATAATTACACTAATTAGCTTTTTCAAAATAATTGATTGATCAATTTCATGTGCTTAGTTGTCAGTAATATTTTAATCTCCCGCTGTAGTTGTACCACGTAGACACATATTAAATACCTGTATCGTGGTTCATACCAACATGTCGTCTCTATACCTATACTTATTGGTTTATATTATGTTATATCATCGTTCGTGTGTATTGGCACGCAAAAGTATTATAAATTATAATTATTATATCAATACCGCGCGCGCGCACAAATATAATATCATCATAGTTAGTACCCGTTACTCAGTATATTGTATATGACATTTACGTAAGCACCGCCCACACCCACCCACTAAACACGAACCCTCTGTGTCGCGGGGGCCCACGGTCAGCACACGATACACATATTATATTACCGATCATATTATTATTGTCCGCAGTGTACAGCAGCAAACACACGCTGACGAAAATCGTGGCTTGTAAACGACTCGTAATAATAATATTATGTACAAGGCGAGTGTGTTTCGCCGTCGTGTCTGTCTCTCCCAGGTCAATTCAGATGAAGGGGGAGGGGGTCACAATCGACTCTGGCTCACGGAAACCGTATATTGACAAAGATGGGTCCCATTTTCCTTTAATATAATATGTACCTACGTGTATATTATTATGATTATGGTTAGGGTGTAAACTTATGCACTCAAATCGAATATGACGTTTTAACATTTTATTATTAATTAAATTATAGGTACTTCCGGCTCTAAATTAGTTCACAATTTTTGTTGTAAAACCAAAAAATACAAATATTCAAAATACATGAACTTGCAATATGTTGTGATGAACTAAATTTTTTCAGGTGCAATTAGTACTTTACACTAAACAGCACTAAACCATCTGTTGGAAATACATAAGACAAATGTATCTAATGTATTCGTGTAGCATTGGAACTTTTAATTTTGGGTGTATTTACTGAGATTGAAATGTGTTTTAAAAATAAAATAATTTGACAACACTACTGTCTACCACATACGCTTGGTAACTAGTGTTTGAAGTAAGAAATATTTCACAGAAACGTGAAACATTGATATTTTTTAAATAAAAATATTAATGACTATTACGAATATATTGTTTATCAATTATTATATCGTCCATGATGACTAGTTATAATCATTGATATCCGTGGAATATGAGTACCGGAATTGGCATAGTACTATAATATATATATATATATTATATTGTATATTTCTATCATTTAAACATTTTGGTAAGTTTTTTGCCAACATAAAAATATTGAATACCATTTTAAATGTACAATACCAAAGGTTAGGTATATTTATTTTTTTTTATTTAACTTTAAATACTTAAATTATTATAGTTCAACTACGGTTAGTTATTAGATAGAAAAATATAAGTGAACGAAAGTTTAGGATACAATACGTACAATTATTAAGATAATTTATGACTATCATATACAAATATATTATAAAACTTGTTTAAAAAAAAAAAAAACAAATTTAATACTGAAATAATTCACGCCATTTTAAATTTCATGAAATGTTCAAGCACTATTAGTAACTAAGGATTTTATAGTGTCATATAGGTAAGTCACTATGCCCAATAATCACCAACACTCAATCGTGATTATCGCTCGTAAATATATTATTAATAAACGTATAGATAGTAAAGATAACTGCAGATAAGTTGGTAGTTAAGATTGCCTTATTCATATTATACCTGTACTTCACCTTTAATATTTTTTCGTTTACGTTAATATTATGAAACCGACAATGTCTTATCTCATCTCTCAATGAGTTTATATACCTAATATTATATAAGTTAGTTTTTGGTTTTAGTTTTCCACAGTTTTTTTTCATCAAAATGTGCATTTATTTATAAAACCCACTAAATATGCAAAACAAAATGTAATGTATCTAGTTCTATGTCAAACCAAACGAATTTATGACTTGATCTGCAATGTGCATGACTAAAATAAAAAAAATGTTGTTTTATGAATCGGTAGCATGCAGTCAATACAAAAATTAAAAACCCGTAAACATATACGACTCAACCAAAAAATAAAAATACAATTTAGACTTTAGAGTATATACAATTTATAGAGTATCTGAATTAATTTTTAATATCGGACGCGGCGTTATTTGAGTTACATTTTGATAAGGATTTCCTAGTGATAAAATTAAGCGAATACTAGGGTACTTATTATGATAAACTGATTGGGTTTACTACAAATCCATGGAAATCATAATAATATTATTATTGTTGTATACTAGCCGGGGACACTGGAATTTCACGTATTTAATTTATATATTTTGCAATCAAACAAATATTATAGGAATTAAAATGGGGAAAATGAAAATATTATTATTATAATATAATTAATTAAAATATTTTATACGCATGATATTTATTAAATGGTAAATAAATTGAAGGTCTTAAAAATTGATAAAATTCACTAAAAATATAAACGTCGTTCACATTCACGTTACATTTGCAAAAAACTAGTAACGTTCACTATTATACATATATGAACGTGAACGCGTGGACGTGCGTTCGTGAATGACATTCTTTTCAAACACTGCCTAATTATATTATAATATTATGAAAATATTATATAAATTAAGTTTATCTTACTAATTAACTCTTCAGTATATCTTACAGTAAACAATATTGTATTTCAATATTTTGTATATAGAATAATATAAATATTTTATGTAACTGCATGTTTAGTTATTTTATACTAAGGTACCTATAGCTTTAAATTGACCCATCATAATTTCTTCTTTATTCTATAGCAAACTTGTCCATAGTATAGAAAAAAAATAAGTAGGTAATCAACCTAAATTAACAGAATAGGTAACTTGTGAATTAAAATATTAAATGTTTAATGCTTGTTATTTCTACAAAAACAAAAACACGTTATAAAATTTAGGACACACATTTGTCATTCAGTACCAATGTTACACAATTCGCTGTAAATAAATACGCCCAGTTCATGTAATTAGCGTCACGGGTGTATTTTGTGTTGTTGTACTCGTGTTTTAAATAATAAAGGAACAAAATTAGTAGGCGCCTGATACATATTTTTTGTGGATTTATTAAAAATAGTTTTTATTTTTATTATTATTTTATTTTATTTTTACTTTATTTGCTTAGTTGTAATTTGTAAGTGGTTTATAGAGCTTTAGATTCCGAACTCTACAAATTATTATCTTGGTAGACATCACGAGTACATGACGTGCATTTTATATAGGTAGAAATGTCTTGAAATTTTGGTAGATAGGTAACCTACATATTCGTACTACGAACACAGATAATGAAAACGTAGGACATATTATGATGTCAAATAATAATAATGACCCACAATTTTCTACCTAGGATTACAAATAACTACCTACCTATATTATACTTCTTTATTTATAAACCATAATACTATTGTTATTGTCTTTATCTTGTCATTATTATATAATTACCTACGTAACTGTTATCAAACTCAAGTAGGTACACCATTCTCTAAATTACGATTGGCGTTCGTTATTCGAAATAATATATGATATATTATAATCATAATATAATATATTATATTAAAATGTCTTCAATTTGTTATCAGACATCAGTATACGACCTCGAAAATATAATGGCCTCAATCGGTGATGTCCTATCCACGTTTTGACTATTATAGGCACCTACGCAGCTTCTCTTTGACTACATCACACCTTAATAATATTATTTCGGTAGCCAGTGTAATATCATTAATAAGTTTTATGTAACAATAAAACTAAAACATTTTATAAACCTCCATACCCACGCAGAGGCGGACTTACCATTTTTCCGCCCCTATGCATTACAACACTAGCACCCCGTACATTTGCGTGCTACCACGGGGTGGGGGGGGG
>NC_042495.1:19491268-19508772 GCF_005508785.2 Acyrthosiphon pisum
GAAAGACTAAGTACCTTAACTTATCCTGTTAATTATTTTAAAAATGGACCACAATTATATATTTTTTATCTTTTTACCATACCATACAGCATATACAGCAACACCTATATATTTTTATTATTTTGAATATTAGGTATATTATATAACTCTATTTAAAA
The DNA here is from genome assembly GCF_005508785.2 of Acyrthosiphon pisum. NCBI lineage: Eukaryota > Metazoa > Arthropoda > Insecta > Hemiptera > Aphididae > Acyrthosiphon > Acyrthosiphon pisum. The sequence continues at coordinate 19,491,427 of NC_042495.1, forward strand.
ATATGACGATCTTACTTCATTTTGTAAAAATAATAATCATTAGATATTTGAGTTATATTATTTTATTATTTTAATAAATATTATCCATTATAGACCACAATATTTTTATTTAAATAAAACTTACTTTATACTATTATGGCATACTAAGTGTACCCTGACCTATACTGTTAATTAAAAAAAAAAACTGTATAATATGATACTTGGTTTATTGTTTAATAAACAGTCGGCGGAATCAACATCAATAAATAACTGGCGGAATCGATAATCGGCGGAATCAATATAAGTAGATAACCGGCGGAATCGATAGTCGGCGGAATCAATATAAACAAAAATCCAGCGGAATCGATAGCCGGCGGAATTGATATTAAAACGGCGGAGTCAATAAAACCCCCAAAAAATATTGCGCCCTAGGCCAGTGCCTTGGTGACCTATGGGTAAATCCGCCCCTGTAACCCACGGCATAAGACAGGCGACACCCTGCAGTTTTTATCTGCGGACGATTTCACGTATTATACCCACTCGTACATACAATATCATATTTCCAATAACAATTGATACCATATTTTAAGATATATATTGTGAAAAGACACGTCTTACAATATGCATTGATGACCGTACGTTATTGGAATGTGTCGGTCGAGGACAGCTGCAGCGGCGGCGGCGTGCAGACAAAGGTTATTTTTCCACTAAGCCGGAAACATGACGTTTTGGTTCAAAATTCAGCTGTCGACCGCTGAATTATTTAAAGGACTTACATTGAACCGTCGGCATTGGTCACAAAAGTGAGCAACATATGTCCCCTCCTAGCGGGGAATGTCGATACCTAGTAAATTATAATAATATAGTCACTGTCACGTATGAGAAATAAAATTATTTTTATTTTGGATTGTTCACATTATATAATATTTTACTGAAATCACTGACACAATATTATAGTATTAACATGATTTCAAAAGAGAGGTATACATTTTGTATTCAAAAAAATATTGTTGATCATCTAATTAAAAATTAAAAATAACTATTTGTTACCTATTATAGGTATATTATATTATATATATATTATACATTAAAGCTGGGTTCACACTAAACCATGACGTGCAAAATAATCACATTTACCACAGTTACCAAACGATATCGCATAATTGAATATATCCAACTTTTAATGTGTGGTTACATTTATGTGTGGAAAAGTGATAACTAAAAGAAAAATTGTATTATGTTATCATCAGGTACAGTATTCATATCATTGGTATTGCATTTTGGTATAAACATAAAAATACAAAATTACATAAAACGGTGTAGTGTGGACCCGGCTTGAGTTATAATATTATATGATACCTAGGTAATAGGTATAATATATTATATATATTATATTACACAAAATGACGGCGGCGCTAAGTCTCACAAAATAAATACAAAAAACACAAATAAAATATGTCTTTTATTTACACTTTTTATTTTTTTATTAATCTTGATCTACGTGATATATCTAAGTACTAAATTGTAGATCTTTTCAAGAATGATTTATAAGATAATGTTGTATAATTGCATACATTAAAAAAAATTAATTTCAACGTTACCAGGATAGAGTTTGGTTTTTTTGAATACAAATATACTATTATTATGTGTTAGCTAAGTTATTATTTTACTACTAAAATGTAAAAAAAAAAATGACATACCTACGTGAACACTCGTCTCGTATTCAAAAATAAAGCTGCAATTTAAACGATAAAAAATATAAGATTGTGGCACTGTTAATAAAATGAGTCAACTCGTATATTATTATAATAATAATATATCCTATCCTACGTGAATGGTAAGCTTGTGTAATGCACTAATACGATATCTTATTACGATAACTTACGTACTGTGCAGAATCGCATAATAATTTTTATATAATACTAATTTTCAAACTATTGTTTAAATGTTAATCCTAATCCGTTATTGGGCCATAGCTAGCCACAAAATTATTATTAACACGTATCAAGGGGGTTATAAGCGATTTCAATTTTCGTGCATTTTTTTTTTTATTTTATTTATTTAAATTTAAATCTATGAGATTACTGGGCCTCACTGAGACATACTCGTGTGGAGGCCCAGGGTTATCTACTATACATTACATATTTACATACAAATTATAATTGACAGACATCTACAATATTTATGTTTGAACTTTATAACCTAATTGTACAAAAGAAGTAAAAACAAAAACAAAAACAGATACAGTATGTTAAAGGTAGATTGGTACAAAATAATTCATGACGAAAATAATACTAATATTATAAATACTATAAATATATACATGGAAGCAATAGGTAACATAAGATTTTGAATGATAATATGTGTGTGAACAGAGTGGCATATTTTTAGTCATATTTAGTGACGTCACATTCATACATTAACCAGTGTGTGATATGTTTCTTAAATAATGGCAATGGTAAGTTCGCTAAATAAGTTGGCATTGAATTGATAATCTGGGTCCCTATGAAATCAAATACCATTCGACAGCCGGTTTTTTTTGGCCAAAATTTGGAGTATTTATTTAGTGCGTACCTAGTATTGACACAATGGTTCAAAGAGGACAGTATATTGTGTTTTTTTATATAAAAAATGCTTATTTTGAAGTACAGGTTTTTAATATTTAATACATTAAACTCTTTAAATATTTTTTCGGTAGGATATCTACGGTCTTTTTTAATTGCAACTTTGATAATTGTGTTTTGACAGGTTTGAAGTAGGGAGAGAATATTATCATAGGCACAACCCCAACCTATTAAACCATATGTGATTTGCGATTCAACAAGAGCTAAGTAAAATATTCTAATGTCTTTAGGTGGTAGAATATCACGAAGTTGTTTTATTATATAAACTAATTTTTTTTCAACTTATTGCAAACAGATGTAATTTGATCTACCCACTTCATATCCGAGCACATTTCAATGCCTAGATATTTAAAATTTTTTACTATATTGATTGATTTGCAGTGGCATAGGTCATGGATCTGGCATGTATTATCGTGGATTTTAATTGAATTGAAGCTAGGTAAAGTGGGCTTGGTGAGAGAATGTAGTATAATAGCTGATTTTTCAAAGTTTAAAATAAGTTATTAACACCTAACCAGTTATCAATAGTTTTGAGGTCTGTCTCAATATTATTAAAAACTTCGTTCCATGTATTAGCTATGCAAATTAGTGCAGTATCATCAGCGTAGCATATTACTTGACTTTTTAAATCAAGTGTTTTTATATCATTTAGTTGAATATTAAATAAAATAGGAGATAACGTTGTACCTTGTGGGACTCCACATTTTATTGACAACTCATTACTGATGGAATCATTAATTTTTACCATTTGTTTTCTATTATTAAGATAGGATGTAAAAAGAGAAAGAGCGGAACCGGATATTCCGATATTATTCATTTTATTTAAAAGTATGGTATGATCTACTGTGTCGAATGCTTTGTTTAAGTCGAGATAAATAGTAGCGCATTTTTTCCCTTCTTCTAAGGCAGTATATATAGTTTTAGTTACATTGGCTATAGCTTGGTCAGTTCCCTTACCTGGTCTGAACCCAAATTGGTGCTTAAAGAATAGATTATTTGATTCTAAAAAGTCTAGTAACCTCTTTTTTATTATTTTTTCGAATATTTTTGCTATATTTGAAATTACTGAGATTGGCCGGAAGTTACTATATGATGTTGTTGGACCTTTTTTGTGTATTGGTGTGATTATGGCTACTTTGAAGTTATCTGGTATTAGGTTTTGAGAAATACTTAGGTTAAAAATGTGACATAAAGGTATACAAAATATGGTACTATGTTTTTTTAATAAATCAGTTGTAATTTTATCAATTCCAGGAGATGACCCATTTTTTAATTTCGAGATTGCTTTTAATATTTCTTCTGTTGTTATAGTTTCAAATTTATTTAAGGAAGGCTTATTTTGGATTTCTGTATTATTTAATTCAGATGGAGTAATAAGGGGGGTGTTTTCAATTTTACGCTTTTGTATTTGTGCAACTAAATCTGATGCCACGTTAGCAAAATAATTGTTAAATTGATTTGCTAATATACTATTTTGTTTTTTTATATCTGTTGTATCATTAATTAATTTTATTAAGTTTTCAAAGTGATTTTGTTTTTTATTTTTTGCAATTATATCTTTGATTATTTTCCATTTAAGTTTTATATTATTTCCGGAATTCAGTATTTCAGTTTTATAGTACGTTATCTTAGCGTCTTTTATTACATTGGTTAATTTGTTCCTAAATCGTATATAGTAGCTTTTTAATTTCAGATTTTGAGGGAATTTTCTAACTTGTATATGTAAGCGATCTCTATGTCTAATGGAATTAATAATCGCTGTTGTGGCCCATGGCTTTAATTTTTTAGTTTTAGATGAAATAGTTATTTCTGTTGTGGAGTTTTTTTTTAGTTTATTTATAGTTTCAACCAAGTACTGTAAGGCTAAATTGACATCATTAAAGTCGAATATTTCTGACCAATTATGATTTTGAACCAGATTAATTAGCTTACGGTTATCTGATAAGTTACCTATACTAAGAGACGTTGGGTAGTGATCTGTTATGTTTGTATGCACAACTATTGGTAATAGATTGTTATAGGATTTTGTTTTTAAAAATATGTGGTCTATACATGTTTTCGAGGTAGGTCTGGTGATGTTTTTGATTAACGGTAAAAAACCAAACTGTGCCATTATAAGCGAATAGTCTTCTTTAATTTTTGAGGGTTTAAGCAAATCAATATTAATGTCACCCAATATAATTTTATATTTAGCGGCTATTAGGGTAGTTCTGTATAATATGGTATCATTTAGTTCATTTAGAGCAGAATCAACGTTACTATTGGGTGATCTGTACAGTGGGTAAATCAGAAAATCAGTTTTAGATTTTTTGAAGACAATTTCTAGGGCTGTTATATTTTGAATGTTGAGTTCTGATACTGTGATAACATGTAATGTGTTTTTTAAATAAATTACGACTCCATCATTTTTATTTTTATTATGCTCGGTTGCATGGACCGTATAACCATTCATTTGGAAATTATTAATTGATATACCTTCTAAACCTAGCCAAGCTTCAGTTAAGATAATTACCTCAAATTTTGTTTCAATATTATCCAAAATAATACATAATTCATCAAAGTGTTTTTGTATACTGCAGATATTCATTGTAAATATATTTATTGCATTTTGATTGTACATTACGGTGTCGAGATTATTATACACACATTCAATTTCACACAGATCGTTAATGTTATCAAGAACTAATGCACTATCGGTGTTATAATTAGTGTTCATAAAATATAGTGAGATAATCATGGCGTGAGAGACATATATAGTAGTGTATTGGTTTAAAGTTCAATGAATATTTGTAAAGATAATTAATGTGATATTTAGTGGTTAAGAACCTGGCTAATGAATTGAAATAGACGTTCACTAATAAGACCTTCTTTCTGTTTACGTAATTAGGGAATAACAATTTAAGTTTTAGACAATACAATAATAATTTTGAATAGTGTGTGTGTTTACATAAGAATATTAAATAAATGTAGTTATTGATAAATTGTAGATGATTTTTTTTTACTGTTAATGTGAGAGTATGATTTTGCAAATAAGAAACAAATTATTTTAAATGAGTAGAGTTAGATTTCAGATTATGAATTACCTTTTCATTGGCCACGTTGATTATTTTCTCTGACTCATTTTTGCGGAGGAAAATCTGCCCGTTTTTAGTCCAGACGAATTTATAGTTGTATTGATTGCGGAAGTCTCGAGCTTGTTTGAATAGGAAACTGCTTTTTGATGTTAAATTTTCTCTTATGTATATTGACACTTCAGGTTCCATACCAATATTCTTTGTGGACAGATTCCTTATTATTTTACGAGAGTCTAATATTTTTACTTTATCTTGGTGACTTGTGAATCCAACCACTATTCTTCTTGTAAGATTATTTTGTGTACGACCAACTCTGTGACAGTCATTAATCATAGGGTCTGTAATTTTAATATTAAGTTGAGTACCGATGTTTTTGACTATTTCGTAACAATTTTCTAATTTATTTTCTGGAACACCGTCAATGACAATTTCATTATTAATCAAACGACGTTCAAGGAATTCAATTTTGCTTTCTAAAGTATTGATTTGGGTTTTCATGTTTTGATTATCTGTTATGATTTTATCAATCATATTAATTTTTTTGTTTATAAGATCGAAGTTGTTCCCGGTTTCTTTTTTAAACATTTCAAAACTATCTTTGAGTTGTAATATAATGCCCTTAATATCGGAGAGATTTGTATTATCATCATTAATTTGGTTATCAATTCGTAGAGAAGCTCTTTTTTCTGCCGAACACTTGTGCCATCTCCAGTATGGTCTCTTCCGAGTGCTTTCGATATGCTCGGTGCATGTATACTGTATAAAAATATTTAAAACGTACATATAAATTGAACTACGCACACACTAATAATTGTTAAATTATAAATAATATTTTTTGAATCTTTTAATTTAATCATTGTCAATCGCAAGTAGAATACAAATGTTTGATAAATCATATATCTATGGAAAGATTGCAGTTAATATGTACATTTTACAAACTTTACATATATTTTCAAATAATGACAAATCAGTTTTGGTCTTAGCATATAAATGGCGCCACACACATAATAGAAACTTATTATATTAAATATGATAGAAGAAAAATTGTTTTCCACCACTTGATATATAAGATTTCTAAGCTATTTAAATAATAATTCAAAAATTAACAAAATGTTGACTCGTCAAGCGCATATCATCGTAAATAGCGTTAATAGTGAAATTTTCTATTTTCTATTTTCTATTAAATTAATTATTTTCATTAACTATATAGTACTTGGACGTAGTAGGTTTTACCCGTTGTCAGTATATTGTACGGCTGATACCACAATACTTAATGACAATAATAATTGTACAATCATAATTATTAATAGATTGCGAATTTTCATGCAATTTTATCTTTTTTTTGTGATTCACATCTTTGTTATTCACATCGGCCATCGCTCATTATAAGCAATTTTTAAAATAATAAAAATTATCAATTAAAAACTGTACATATTTAATACACTCAATTAAACATTTCTTCTTTCATAATATCCTGAATTTAAGAGCATAATAATATATGCCATAATTCGATGCTTCGTATGACATGAAGATCCGCCCTCTAATTTGTAATAACTAATAATATAATAATTGCATAATTTTTTATCAAAAACTAATAAAATATGTATAATATTGTGCTATTACCCGTAATACTACGGTATCACGCTATTATACGACGATTCGGATATCAAATTGGTAATAATTATCAGAGGCGTTGATGAGGCGGTGGGTAGTTAGAAATCCCGAAAATGTATCATTGTAATTCGAATATTTATCTAGTGTTTATTTGATGACGAAATCTGTCGATCTTCCGATCTTACACACACACACACACACACACATGCACATGCGCGAAATTCGGTCAGAAACCGAAAATTCACAAATAGATAAAATAATAATATAGTTAAAATCATAATGAGACGTCGTTGTTAAAATTTGAATGTCGATTCTATACGGGCGCCAAAACTATGGGCCTGCGGCATAGATCTATAACCATAAACCACTATTTAAGATAAGTATGGTTGACCAACGAGCTATTATAAGACGGCATACAATTTAAATCTTGCTCCCGGTGATAGCACTTCTAGTGGACTATACTATAATTTATTATTTAATGCGTTCATTTTATATTTTTTTTATTTTATATAAATACAACATAACAATTTGTATTAGTTTTCATTTTAACCGATAATATAACAATTGCAAATCACGTGACTTTTGTATTTAAATCGTATGCCGTGTGATAACATTTTTCTAATGGTTCGTTGGGCACCCATACTGCCTTAAATCGTGCCATAAACATACATAGGTAGGTAGTCTATAGGTTAGGTATATAGCTGGCGTCCACGAAATTGACCGATGAGCGGTAGTATAAGTACAACACCAAGCTTTTCGATACCTGACGGACAAAAAGAAAGGTCTTCGCGTTTTTTAGTAAATTAGTATAGTATTATTATATATAAGTTTATTAAAATAAAATTATAATATAATAGCAATGCGTTATCGTGAAAACTCGTACAGATAATTTAACGTTGATGTATGTATGGTAGCATTTATAATCTTGCATAATATAATATTGTCTATAGTAAATATTATACTGTATATACATATAATAAATATAAATATTATATATTATATTCACACCGTATTTAAAAAAATAGTTTCAGCACGTACCTACATGCGTCTTCAGGTATTGAAAAGAATTGATGAAAACCGACCCTGTGACAATCCCCTAAAATTTGATTGTGGAATTCTCGGCAATCTCTTGGTTTTTTGTCAGTTTCGTCTTCTCGTCAAAATATAAATCGACGTCACGGTTTGAGTAGTGATAATATAATATATAATATACAGGCGTACGGCACCTCCGTCGTTGTTTTCCTATAATATAATATTGTATAAGATAGGGTGTAATAAACATGTCACCACGACACCATGACAAGGGTCTCTCAGTATCGCATTTTACCTCTGGCTGATTACTGAGTAGTGGTGGGGTCGGGGGTGGTATGTGAATGTTTGTATTCAAAGATATTAGATATAGGTATTGAAGATACCACCGCCGTGCCGACACCGACGCCGACTGTTGTACATATTATACTATATAATATATAATAAATATATATATACACTGAATTTTAAGACATGGTTTCAACACGTATAATATGCGTGTTCAGCTCAGCACCGGCGCTAGGGTATGCGAGGCCCTAGGCAAAATATTCCTGAGGGGCCTGAAAAAAGCTTTTACATATTATATGATATTTGTTGCTGATGTTACCCATTTTTTTTTTTTGCTTATCACTATACCTTTAGTGTAATATTATAACCATGTAATTAGTATATGAATTTTATTTTTTTTAATATAATATAATTGAATAAATAAATATATAAAATAATACCAATTTGTTATTAACTTTATTACTTTAAATTATATTTAATACAAACGTCATAATTTGAAAAAATTAAATTGTGTTACTTAAAATTAACTTTTCTGCTCTTTTTGGCTGCAAAATGTTCAATAATGGTATCGTAATTCACACTTTCGGCTAATTCCTTTTCAATGGCTAAAGTTGCCAGACCACTTAACCGGTCTTGTGACATTGTACTTCTGAGGTAGTTTTTAATGAACTTAAGTTTTGAGAAGCTTCGCTCAGCCCCCGCCGAAGTAATAGGAATTGTGAGCATAATTCTAATAGCCACACTTATGTTTGGAAAAGCTCCATTACATTTTTTTAGTGTACCCAGTACTTGCAACGGTGTTTCAGATTCATTCACAAAATGTTCAATAATGGTATCGTAATTCACACTTTCGGCTAATTCCTTTTCAATGGCTAAAGTTGCCAGACCACTTAACCGGTCTTGTGACATTGTACTTCTGAGGTAGTTTTTAATGAGCTTAAGTTTTGAGAAGCTTCGCTCAGCCCCCGCCGAAGTAATAGGAATTGTGAGCATAATTCTAATAGCCACACTTAGGTTTGGAAAAGCTCCATTACATTTTTTTAGTGTACCCAGTACTTGCAACGGTGTTTCAGATTCATTCACAAAATTTCGGCAAATCATGAGTTCGTCAAATAAATCACAGTCAGAAATATCTTTTTCATCGCCTGATTTTAAAAACATTGCAAGATCCTTACAATTCTTTCTAATATCCTCTTGTGTAGACGTTCGAAGTTTTCCAATTTTATATAAAAATCCAAAAATGTTATTATAATATGATGTTTGGTCAAATCTTTTTTTTATGAATTGCATTATCCATTAATTTTAAGAAGTATAAACATCTAAAATCATTCTCTGGATCTGTTGTATAATTTGTATTACCTTCATATTCAAATAACTTTTTTTTTTTCGATACCGTGGAATTTTAAATTCTGTTTCAATCTCCAAAGACTCTGCAAGCTCTTTTGCTTCAAGTTCAGCTTGATTAAATCCCGTTTCTCTGTACTCACCCATAAACTTAATAAGAGCATTGAGTAATGTTGCATATGTATCTAAATTGGTATTTGGACCTTGTACACTTTTACTAACAATATTCACTTCCTTCAGTACAGTGTACCAAACACACAAACTTATAAGAAATTCATACTTACTGATTTCAGATACTAACGAATGTGTTTCGCTTTTAATTAATCGCTTATAACAGCTTAAAAGTTAAAGTTTATTAAGCTATACTAAATAAAACAATAAAAACTATTTTTTTTCAAAAAACGGTAAAAAAAAAAGTTGAAATAAAATATTTACAGATGTATAATGACTGTAATATTAAATATCTATATCTATAATCTATTATAAATTATAATGTAATATAATGCTACTTAGTACTTACGTATTATAGCTTTTTAAAAGCGATGACCGCGCCTGCTGACAGTTCAATGCATCAAAAGAAAATGAAATAGTTATCGGGTATTTTTGATTCACTCGTGTGTTCATCGATTAAGGCAAACATTGGGTAAAACCCATGATTATTAAACAATTCGAGATTATTCCTTATTAAAATTAATCTATACTATTATTATACGTCTTGTAATAAGTTGTAAATAATTTAGAAATTCATGAAATGACAGGACATAAATATAAATCATAATAAATAATTATAAAACTAATATATTCCTCGCTCGGCTCAGAAAATAAAAATTAAAAACACAAGGCCCCATAAAGCGCGGGGCCTCAAAAAGCGCGAGGCCCTAGGCGGGTGCCCAGTTTGCCCCCCCCCCCCTTCCGCCGGCCCTGGTTCAGCTATTGAAAATAAATCGAGTTTAACTGATCCTGCAACCATCTCCTAACCACCACACAAATATTATTGTGTGAATTTCTCTCGGTTTCTTACCAGTTTCGTCATCTCGCCACAATATAAATCGACGTGACGGTTCGAATAGTTATAATAATATAATATATATTATATGGGCATACAGAATAAAATATCGTATAAGATACGGTGCAACAAATATGTCTTTACAATACCATGACGAGGGTCTCTCACTGTCGCATTTTACCTCTGGCGAGGGTGGAATGTGAGTGTTTTCAAAAGGTCTATATAATATTATGTATGTACCCGCCGATGCCGACGCCCTGGAGATCGTAAATACGATTTCGTATTTTCATTATATATATATACAATATAAAAAAAAATATTACTTTTGTAGTATGTAGTAACCAGCCGACGCCAATGCCGATGTTATCTTGGGTCCGTATAAGAACATGATTTACAGACTAAATAGATGTACATAAATTCTACATGCAGTTTATATCGTCCCTTTCCATCGTATTAAAGGTAATGTGTATTTTATCGAAGGTGTGTACCTATAATTCGTGCTGTAGGTTCACATAATTGTTGAAAACGAAAAGTAGTCATTTGACGCTTACATAAATATATATTACAAGTACCTACTTAAATTTTGCTTTATCAAATCTGAAAAAAAGCTATTTATTTATATATTATGAATAATTGTTATTAATACACTAAAAATATACTGTATTAGTGTAATATAGAATAATATTATACAAAAGTGATTTATTTAATTGTAACTTGTAATTATATATATTTTAATATTTACGTGATTTGATTATACATGTAATATTGCCGTTAATATCTCATAAAATATAATGTTATATGTGCTATTGAATAAAATAAATATTACTAGGCTGTTATTTAGCTCAATAAAGCGCAATATTGTTGTACCGACCTAGAAAAGGACCAAGCGCAATTGGTATATTGTGAAAAGATAATTTTAATTTTAATAGGAAAACTCCTAAAAATGTGTTCAGGATAAATGAAAAATGAAAATAATGATTGCTAATCGTAAACGTAATCATGTTCATACGTATTTAATTTTAAAATTTGTTTTTTTTTTAATATTTTGTACTTTGATAGGTAACTACCTACCTATTTATATTAATTGGAAGAAAGTATACTTAATTTTACAGGTATGAATATATATTAGGTAAATTAAATAAGTATAGTATATAGTATATACAATATAATATCTATTTATACGATACGCAGACTACGTACATAATATTATATACAATTATCGAATTATATTTCACAAGGAAAAGTTAGTTTCTAAAGTACTAAAAGAGCTTTAGCGAACACTTAGGCGGGACCTTATAAAAGACAATGTAATCTTTCTGTCCTCTAGTGTACAAAAGGCCCTCCGAGAGGAGACCGGCATATTATTTCTGCGTGACGACTAGTTGACAGTATTCGTGCTATAGAGATATTTGTCTTGAATCGTAGCATTACTCTGAGTGTTTAAAATGTATTAAATGCTAACCTAACGTCAATTCATAATAATAATTAATTCGACTACGTGTTAATTCATTTGATTCAACATTTGACGTTTACTTATCGTTCACTAAATATATATAAGTACACATTATTATATACAATTATTATTATAACAAACATGACATATGAGCGCCCAGGCCGGCGGTCTATATAGTTCAAAAAATAATTGATTATACTTAATGCCGTCTTCCCAGAAAATGAACAAAAACGTGTGGACTTCGACCCAGGGTATTTATTGCGATGTTGCCATATTGGTCTCTTATACAATGAACAATAATTATCAATTGAGAATCGTTTTTCGTATACAATATTACAATGATTTTATGTCATTAAATTAAAATGGAATACCTTCTATTATACAGCGACCAATTGTAGCCTACTGTACAGCAGAGTGACATCCACTTACCCAACTTTTTTATAAATTAAAATATATATAAATTATAATATATATGTATTAATAATTTTATAATAACAGTATTAAATGTTGGAATATTGGATTTTCTGCACTTTTATCGTTTTCCTCAGTTTTTTATACACATACAGTGTAATCAGTACACAGAAGCACATGTTAATTAATAATTACAATTTACATATTAAGTTTCAGTGCACACCTGTAAGTACTGTATTAGTTACGGAGTTAGAACATGTAAATTAGTTATTAGTTGATAAAATTATTTTTTCTGAGACCAATATGCTCAGGGACTAGAGGAATTTACCAGTTTAACGAATTTTAAGTTGATTTACGTACATTTTACCAATAAAAATGTTTACCGTTAAAATTTACGGCTCTAGTGTAGCCGCGTTTAATTGGTTCTGTTACTTCGTCGGTCGACTATACGTATCTACCTAATATCTAGGTGTTCGCAACGGGCATTCACGTAATTATATATTTTGTATTTAATCAGCTGTCGATAGTGCAATAGTGCTATAGTGTGTTAGATTAATTTGTAGTTTATTACAACAAAAAATATTAATTTCGTTTAATAATAAATGTACGAGTAGAAAATAATTTGTGTTAAAAACATATTGTATAATATTAAATATTTTAATACTGGTTAATGAGTATTACCATTGATTATAAATACTATTAATAATCAATGATATGACTGACATAATGTGTTTATAGCGTACAGTCCCTCAGAGGTAGTCTTCGCCTATAAACGATAAACCACTATGAAACCTTCCTAATTATAATTAAAAATAAAATATTATAATTAAATAGCCATACTTTGATAATAGTGTTATACACAGTGACCTACAAGTAAGTGAAGGTTAACACTAACCGAATGGCCGAACACAATAATATAATATATTAATAATATATCAATAATATATTGATATATGTACCAATAGAATAACACAAATAAAGATTAGACTTAGATTTATTGTGAATATAGTCGTAATCAGTGGCGGCCCGTGATGAAGTAGTAATGCACATCCAAAACAAAAAATAACCAATATTATATATATTTATGCATATTATGCGCAAATAACGTTTAAGATTTGGAGGGGCTATAATGCCTTACTTTGATAATATTGAATAAGCTTAAAACAAAATGTAGGAAATGTTTGGGGGGGGGGGCTATGGACATTTTTGGGAGGGCTTAGCCCCTAAATCCCCCCTCTATTTGTGCCTATATATATATGTATATATATATTATGCATAATATTACATATATATATATATATTAAAAATTGTATTAAATAATTGTTTACAAATTTTAGTTATTCACCAATTAGCTTTTATTTTGTTTAAATCTTTAATCAGAGATACGATTGTAGTTTTGAATGGAAATAACGATCGACTATAACATTATTTATCAGCTGATAACCGGAATATAATAATCGAATGAGATTAATAATCAATTATAACGTCTATGCCGACGCGCAACGGCGCGACGACGTCGAAAATAATTTGCTGACAACAATTTAATTGGTTATGTGCACAAAACGGATGTGCACATAAATTCCATTATAACGCGAGTTGCGTCTTTCGACTTGTTTTAATTTTTACACTGTGCATATTATGTGCACAGCGATTGTATGTACTACAACACCACTTATAATACACAACCGATACCGTTCCATCGCGGACAAGTTATATTAGTTGTATTATTATGATTTATGTTTTATTCGGTTTTTTCTTGAATTTGGGTCGTAGGTGGTGCGCACGTGCACTTGTGCACATATACACGAGTCGCCACTAGTCGTACTACAATCAAGATATGTTCACTGAAAAATATGTTATTTAATTGAGTAATTTATCAGTGTCAGTGCTTACAAAATGTGATATATATGTACATAAAGATTAGGTATATTATTTGGACCATATAATTAATCACAATATTTTTGATAATACTACAATTTGCGTAATTTTTTTTTTTAACCGGTGATTGCAATATTGTGTAAACCATTATAGGTACAAGTTTACGGACGAAAGTCTTCTAGAATAAACATTAATGTTGACATTTTGCAAGGGCTATATAGTATATCATCGGATCCTTTTAAAAAATCAGTTTTATAGAAATCGATTAAAATATGAAAAAAAAAACTGCTTCAGGAAGTCGAAGATTTATTGCAAGACATTAATATTATTGCATTGACGAAGAACCAGAATTAATAATTGATAAAATAACTTGTCATGTATTTCATATCAATAGTGTATTTAAATGATGATTGTATATTTATAAAATTATAGATATCAAAAGGCAGTTTCTTTTGTTTATTTTTGGCCGTATAATTTTGTTTTTCAGCAGCTGTGCGGCGTTTTGGTCGGGACATTTTTTTTAGTTTAAGCACATAGCATTTTTTTAAATATAACTAGTATTTCATTTTAAAGCGATGGTTATTTTCCTGGACTGCTCAACTGCTGTAGCATAGGGTCAAAGATTACCAATGTATAGATAGTATATTATCGAACGATAATGGCATTATATTATTTATCGGTCGTGTAAAATCCAGTTGCAGCTGTTCGTTCTTGGAATTCTGAAAACAAATTAAATTTATTGTAGGGGCATTTTACGATGGTACACAAAACACACACACGTGCACAATTTTAAATGTAATAATATCATCCATAAGGTCCAAACTACAAAATATACCAAGTGAACCCCTGCGTACGGTCCAGACTATAGCATAATATACCACGTTTAATATGATACACAATATTATATAAGTATTATTATAGTACAATAATTCCGAATCAGGACATGAGGACATCGCACCCATATATATTTTGTATCCGTCTTTATTAAATGTACGACACACTAAATTTTCGTTCAACAGTTAGTTTCCATAGTGTACAGTTATTATTTGTATTAGAGTGAATTATTGACTTATCGTCAAAACTTTTAGGCAAGAACATTATCAGCTGTGTTCTCTTGATGTTTATTTACGATATTTTAATTTTTATGTGAGTTATGAGCAGGATTGGGTTAATTTATGTATATAAGTTTTATACACCATGATGTATTTGCATTTCTATACATGTATAAAACGTATAAATTGTTATTTCTATTTTTTCTTTTATAAAATATTTAAATTATTAACAAATATGATTTATGCATACCTAGAGTATAAATGATAATTGTTTTTACTGTAATTTGGATAACTTCTTAGAATTTAATAACTATAATTTTCTATTGTTTATGTAATTAATAATTATCACTTATTAGTTTCTTACATTATTTATTATTTTTAATTGAGAATGTGTATTTAATATTTAGTAATCAGCATTTACTATTTACAAATAAGTCCGAGCCACAGTTATTACTAATTAAGTAGGTAATTATGCATGCATATTGATATTGAATAAAATTAATTAATATAATTTATTATTATTTAATCTTGCTTGATTATTTTGTAATCTTTTCGATAATAAATATTAAATATAGAATATTAGGTACTTATATAAATTAATTATTAGTAGGTACACGCTACAGATAAAAAAATAGTTCAATTTGTAATATTTTAATCTTTGGGTCTTATTTTTAATATTTGTGTTCATTTAAAATTAAAATTATTCAATTAGTAGTGATACTAACAATAGAAATGAAATGAAATAATTTGAATAATTAAATCATTCACGTAAGAAAATATTCATGCAACTTGCATAACAATAACAATTACAATTACCTACATATTATTTGTATTTTATATAAAATACTTAATAGTTGCCTAATAGTTAATAGTTAATACTCAATAGTTGATAGCTTAATACTAATAGGCAGTGTTGGGTAGTAACGTAACGCAAATTACAAATTACTGTAACGTAATTACTTTTTAAGTAACGCAGCGGTAATCTTATTACATTTTACTTACAGTAACGCAAATACTTTTTAAAAGTAATTTCTATGAAGTAACGCACTAATGCGTTATTTTCCACGTTACTTATTAAAATAATAGTTTTGAATGTAGTACAAAAATAAGCTAATAAGATATTCCAGAAAAATTAAAAATCAATTTTATTTACTTTTGATTCCGATAATAGTTAACAATATTATTAAACATTCCAGGAATTAATGTTATTACCTTTATTATCAGAAAGAAAAGAGTTCAGCTTAAAAATAAAATTTAATTAAAATGAATTATGATTTACGACTTATGAGTAAACCACCTATTTGCTATCAACCCAAATGGCTATATGGCTATAGGTACGAATTTAAAACTGATATACCTACCTACTGGCTACCTCGACCTAACCTAACCTAACTAGACTGCAGTTACCATTTCCAATTAATACCATATACTATATATTACCATTACTTATTAGTTCTAGTCGTTAACGACTGATTTTGTAATTTAACAATTAACTACCTGCATCTCCAAACAATCGTTATTTTAACCACTGATATTATATAATTATCAGCAAACATTATTTCACGTAACTTCGCTGTCCCGTCTATTGTTCGAA
>NC_042495.1:19510637-19511912 GCF_005508785.2 Acyrthosiphon pisum
AACATTGTCTTTAAGTAGGTAAATTTAATGATTCGAAAAATTCCATATCGACTAACTGCATCGTCAAAGAAAAAAAGGGGGTTAGCATGCTTGGTGAATCACCAGGTGTATATGGTATAATATTGTGCGCGTGTACGCAGATTTCAAATGCAGTGAACTTGCCACGTATTTTTTATTTTTCAATAATTAACCAATTATGTTTGAAATCGTTTTTGTTTTCTGGCTCAAATTAGTGGACTTGACAACGTATATTACAGTTAAGCCTTAAACAAATTATCAGAAATGACATCATTTGTTTATCTACCCTAAGTTATCGTATAATTGTCACAACGATGAGTCTTATATTTGCATTGTTCTATTTGACATTTATCACGGTGTGCAAGCTCGCGGAGGAAATTATGAGAAAAGTCCATCTGGAACACCTTCAAAACGGCGACTGCCGGTACAAATCGGAGGACGCGCCGGTTGGTCGACCAACTTCGTAATGATAATATCATAATAATTTACGTTTTTTTCTTTGTGTTCCAGACTTCGGCCAGCCCATCGCGGAAAGACAAGTTCGCTCAGGCGAACATTTGGGGACCTTGTGCCCCCCGCCGTCGCGGCCGGGTGATGTACTCGTCACGGCCGAATAACGGGACAGACAGCGAGCAGGCTGCCGTTCGATCGAGGTGTACACCGACGGCGCCGACTTTCCCGGCACGGAACGTGGCCGATCATCGTTTCAGGTGTACACCGACGGCGCTGACTTTCACGGCACGGAACGTGGTCGATCATCGATTCAGGTGTACACCGACGGCGCCGACTTTCACGGCACGGAACGTGGCCGATCCTGGATTCGGGTTCCCGCCGCCGCAGCCGACGACGCCCCGCGAATTTTACGTGGGCCCGGCAATGTTTGTGGTGTGGAGACAGTCGGCCCCGAACGTGGCTGGATGTCCGCCACCCCCTCCTGTGCCGGAATTCTACGTGGGCCCGGCGTGGTTTGATGTCAACGGACCGCCGCCACTTCCGTGTTGCGTGGCGGCTTCGAGGTTCACATACCCGCCCCCACCGCCCCAACGATCCGGTCCCGGTGTTGCGGGAGTTCCCGCCGCGGCCGGAAGTGCATAAACGCTGCACAAGCACGCGTAAGTAATCTATAACTGTTGGACACAAATTTAATCGTTATTGCATAACTTTATATCATGTCCAGGTTACCAGACAACGGTGACGTGCCATTCATAATTTTTCTCGTCATATTCACAATCATCACAATCATCATACATATTCATA
>NC_042495.1:19513127-19519216 GCF_005508785.2 Acyrthosiphon pisum
AACAGTATAGTTGTCCATAGCGACAATATTTTTAGAAATTTCGTCTCCGGAATAAAATATATACTAGTTTATTAATTATCACTAAAATAAAATGTTAAATTCAAATTAAAAAATAAAAATCATGCAAAGAAATTAATCGAGTTAAGAATAAGCTTGAGTGTTAAGTTCCCGGTTTCTAAACGCGTATTTTAATACAATCCATTAAGCTATACCTATATAATAATTCCATATTATATCATGTACAATTTAAATAAAATTTGGTAACCTTTATGTTTTGATACTTATTTGTTTAATATTGGCTAGAATGAATATATTATAACCGTTATAAAAAGGTACCGTATAAAACCGTACGAGTTGGTAACTGCGGCCAAAATATTATATACTCCTTACGCAACAATCGTATAGGTAGCTATTTACTGGTAACTAGCGAACGGCCATACGGACACGGCCCTTCGTTTTTATTATGACATTACGGGAAAACAAAATATAGGTATACGTAGGAGTAGTAGTAGTCTGGAGTATGTATAGGACCCTTCGGATTCGGGGGTCCTGCGATTGTTCTCGCAAGCATACTAATATTATTATTCCGTTGGCAGCCGGCCTTTGCCCAACCCGTCGTCGTTTGATATACATAATATGTGCATATAAACTATACAGTACACATACACACACACACACACACACACATAGCCCCTAACCGGCACAAAAATTCGATTGTGAATTTCTCGGAAAACTATACGTTTCTTGTCGGTTATTTAATTGAGTCGGGTTGACTTAATATAAAATTGACATGAGAGGTAGGAATAGTTATAATATACTATAGGCATCGACGCCGCACCCCGTCACTGTGTTCGTATAGTAATAGAATATGGTATAAGATGCGATAAACATGTCGTAACGAAGATACCTTTGGGCTTGGATACGGAGTACCTATATAGTATAGGTATTGTAGTGGAATTTTATCGACTCCGCCGTTTTAATATCAATTCCATCGGATTCTTGTTTATGTTGATTCCGCCGACTGTTTATTAAACAATAACCGACGTATCATACTATACAGATTTGTATAGTATGATATTGTGATTTTTTTTTTGTTTGATTAACAGATATTCATATTTTTGTATTAAATGTTGATGTTTCATCAAGGTACCTAATTATCATTCGGTAATTATCACATAGATGATCACCGAATTTGTATAACCTCGCGTCTTCAGGAACGACCGACATAAAACCTTTATATATAGTTTTCACTTACTTTTTCTGCATTTAATAATGCCAAACAGAATATCCAGCCTGGCGCGAACTCAATATGTAAAAATTTCAGCGGAGTTGATATGCGGCGCAATCGATAGATTTCTTACAAGTAAAAAGATAATTTAAGCTCAACCAATTTATATGCCCGAAATCGGATGAATTCATAAGAGTTCTGTTATATTGTTGTTAATATAATATATCATGTGTGGAATCGCGCTGACGCCGACGCCTACAGGTCGTAAATACCATTTCGTATTTTCGTCCTACCTATATATTATATACTTTTAAAATAGGTACCGCATAATGCAACTGAACAAACGATCATATTATCTTCGGGTCGTTTACTTACACATAATTTATAATATAATATACGTCACGGACGAGGGTTGTAAATCGCCGTATTCGTTTTATTACACTTTTTTTTCATACTGTACATAATATGTAGGTAGGAACCGGTCAATGGCGATGTCACCGACTTATATAATATACCTATGCATTAGAATTATATTTGTATGAGTATGTACCTATACTATGTAGTTATTGGCCGAACCGACGGGTCGTGATATCAGTGGTACACGTATATATAAGTATATTGACCGTTACTTTGATTCTTGTCACATTTTTCCGTTAATCCTCGGGAACGATAATAGTGATAAATAAATAATAATAATTGTACAAGAACCAGCTCCGACGTTATGGTAATAATATCCACCAGAACAAAATAATGGTAAGTAGGTGTACTTAATGTGTATCATATACAATATAAGTAGTATCTACGTAGATTTACCGAAAAATGCTAATCATTATTAAACCATCGATCTCAAACGTGTGCATATCAACATAGTCGATTTTTAAAACAAAAATAAAATCATAACAATTTATTGATGTACTTACAATAATAATATTATTATTTTATATAATGTTATTTATTATTAATACCTTCTATAGCTTTGGCTCTTCTGGACTATTGTTAGCACTTAGCATGCTCACTGTCTTTTCGGGTCTACACGAACCGTCGTGGGAGCAGAAGTAGGTAGGTACAAGTATATTGACCGTTCTTTTGAGTCGTGTGACATTTTGCCGACAACCCTCGGGAACGGCAACAGTGATAAATGAATAATAATAATTGTACAAGGATAAACATCTATTGTGTCGTTTGGATCTTATAGATGCAGACCAGATAAATTATAATGACGCCTCGCTACACACCTATCTACCCTCCACCGCATATAATCTTTATCAGTATAAAGATAATATTATGTCGCGTCCCCCTTTTTTTCTTCTTTCAAATTCTTCGAACATCCCTTTGTTAGGGATCATGTGACGGTTTCGACGTTTACAATGCATATATTATATAAGTCGGTGACATCGCCGTCGACCGGTTATTACATAATATGTATAGTATAAAAAAAAAGTGTAATGAAACGAGTACCTACGGCGATTTACAACCCTCGTCCGTGACGTATATTATATTATAAATTATGTGTAAGTAAACGACCCGAAGATAATATGATCGTCTGTTCAGTTGTATTATGCGGTACCAATTTTAAAAATATATGTAGGTAGAGATGAAAATACGAAATCGTATTTACAACCTGAAGGTCGTGGGCGTCGGCCAATAACAATATTATACAAATATAATTCTAATACATATAGTATATAAGTCGGGGACGTCGGAGGTAACTATATATTATGTACAATATAAAAAAAAGTATAATACGACGCGTTCGGTGACTTTCCACCCTTCATGCCATTACCCGTTTGCCATATATTATTATATTATTATTACCACGGCCGACCATGCACACCAGTCCGTTCGGTAGTGGCTAACGCCGAATTATATTATCACAACAAAAACCATACGTGTACTAATGGCTAAGTAAAAAAAATATAAGGTCTTTAAGCACTATAAAGTTGTGATATCATGAATAAATGCTAAATATATTGAATTTTAGGAAAACTATTTCGTTTTAATAATTTATTTACTTGGCGAGAAATTATTATTTCTTATAAGAAACAAAGTGTGATGAACAAAATAATTAAATGGCAAAGGACTATTAAAATATAACTAATTATTATTTAAAAAAATATATTATTAATATTTACCTATATACTATTCTAAATAATTCGTCAAAGTAAATAAATTATTGAAACAAAATAAGTTTACTTAAATTCAATATACTTAGCATTAATTCGTGATATTATCACAACTTTATAGTGCTTATAAAGATCTTATATTTTTTTTTATTCAGCCATTTTTACACGTAGTGTAATGGGATTTTTATTGTGACATCACTAATTTTTATCGTTACTAAATATTGAGTACAATAATCTATAAGATCGGTAATATTATTGGTAACATTAACAACGCTAATGCGACGACAACGAGGGCTACCGTGATTCTGAATTTAATATAAATTTCCATTAAAAAGTTCGCACTATTTTCATTTATAACTTAATTTCTAAACGTACGACTGTGATGGTTTTTACAAAAGCACATTCTAAACAATATTTCTGATGTTTTCGAGTTTACTAGTAGTTAATTGATGCATTATAAAATTAGTTATGTCGTATAACATTTTTACCTGTATTTTACACAGTTTAAATAGGCAACTGCTGCTTCAACTATACACACATTGTCATGCAGTTATTTTTTTTTTTACTTAGCTTTCGCCACGATCGTGGGTGCTGGATAGGATATTCTTTTGAGTCGCGAATCGCCATCAATTTTGTATATTGTTGTAGGCGTTAATCGCCACATCGTTATATTGTTTTACGGTGCTTATATCGCCACGAATATTATATTGTTTGCGGACCCGTATGTGCTGATAGCCACGGACGTGCACCGACAAATTGTGAGTTTTTTTAACCATTTATTGTATTATATTGTATTGTCAAGCCAGTAGGCCAAAATTATACCTTTACGAGTAACAGCTCAAATAGCTGCTTATATGACGATTTTGTAATATTTCACATACTCATTGAAAATAAAAAGTATTGCAAAATCACCGATGCTAATCAAAGTTCTTGCCTAAAAGTTTGTCAATTCACTCTAATATGAAAACCAACTGCACAATATTGAAACTATTGAATGGAAATTTGCGATGTCGTGTGTTAGACGAAGTCAACAAATTCCCGAATAGCGTCCTCTCAAATATATGCGCTGCAGCTGGTTGTAATTTAAAAATATGTATACATTTAAGTTTAAATTATTTTTTGCCGTTAAGTGTAGTTATTATTTTGAATAACAAAACGTAGGCATATATTAGTTTATAATATAACATAATATATTTACGAAGACTACGACTATAAGTTACAGAGGTATTAGACATAAAATCGTTTTTAGTGGTAAAATATTTTCGTCCTTATATTCTGTGATCAAAAGATACCTTTATTATTACAGTTCACGTCCATCTTGCTGTCTATCTACCTGTTCATGTAAGCGTTGCTAATGCGAGGAGACTTGCAAGCGGTACCGATCCCATTATAATCGTTTTCTAAGCTGTCAAAAATAAATTGTATCCTGGCGATATTGTTCCCATACTTTATAGGCGCACACAATTTATAGTCGATCCCCGATTGTGGGGTCATTTCCAATTATAATTGTATGTAGGGGTGCAGTACCAGGTACATACATTTATTCCGATCCGACTTGCTGTCGCCAGACTGTGGCGCAAACATTCATCAAGATTGAAAATTACAGTTTAAAATAATAATATTAAATAACAATAGGTAACAGTACACTAAACATTGTTAATCATTAGGTAATCATATTATAATATATTTAAGTACTTGTGTAAAATTGAGGAAAAAAATAACCTTTTATAACATTCTAAAGAATAAGTTATAAATATACTTATATCACAGATAAAAAAATATTCAAATCATAAAACAAAATATTCTGTAGATATTTAAAGTCACACAATAAAATCAGTAATATTTAAATAAATATAAAATAAAAAATAACCACATGATTTGCTATGAATATAACTAGGGTAATATATTATTATAAATCAAAAATCCGCAATATACAAAATATATTTCTGCTTAATAGGAATATTCAAAATTAACTTAATTGTACAGTAGGTTACAAGTGGGCCAAATCAACCGTGGCTGCGTTCGTACTAAATTAGGTTTTGAAATATGACTCACTCTGTATACGTGCCAGCGTGGCGTCCGGCTACAGGTATCCGTCGCGACAATTATAGTAATAAATTAGTACCCAGGTAATTATTTTTCATAGGTTTAGGAAACCATTGTTTAATAATAAAAATATAATAAAAGCCGGTGTAAAGTGGATGTCGCACTGCTGTACATTAGGTTACAAAGGTGTCAATGAATGATGAATTGTATTAAACTTGAATTCAATGATATAATATCATTGTATAGGTAAGAAAAACGATTCTGAGGGGAGAAGGAGTCTGTAAGTTGAATTAATATTATTATATTAGTTATTATTATTTATTCATTTCTATATGGTGATAAAAATCGTTAGAAATTAAAATGTCATAAAAAAAATAAAAATAATTGTAAAACCACTATTGCTAAAATCTGTTATAAGTCGTCTAGCGTTAACCAAAACTTGAATGGACATTGTAATGGTCTCCAAAGCCCTAAAACGGTTACAAATGTAAAATGTTATTTAATCTTATTCTGTGATAATGCAAGGACGGATTACCAGGAACAATCGTATGCGGGTTGAGTGTATAATATACAGATATAATATATTAAGGGGGCTGGAGCGTAATCAATTCTAAGGAGTAAAAACTAGGCATTTTATATTTCTGTTTATCTAGGTCTTGTGTATGTGTTGTAAGTAGATGAACATTAGTACC
>NC_042495.1:19519316-19520545 GCF_005508785.2 Acyrthosiphon pisum
TAGGACATCATGCTCATCTCATATCTACTTATAAATACGACTTTTCATGGTCTTATCGTTTAAAAAATATTAAATTGATATCTGTAGCCCTTGTAAGGAAGTAACGATCTTAAAAAAAAAAATATATACAAAAAATTAATGAATTAATTTAGATATCCATACACGTCTCGCCATTCCGAAAATCACCTTTGTTCTTCTGCTAATATCCAGCTATCCTCCACTTATATTCATCTTCACAGTTTTGAACGATGTTCAACCGAGCACATGTCATATGGTGATTAACATATTTTTTTCTTGTTATAATGTAGTACAAAGGTGACCTTTTCTTGAATGAATGGTCACCTCCGTACTTATACTATTGATGCGATAAGTTAATTTTTGTATCAACAAGTCAACAGTATAATTTTAGGTAACATATTTAGTTTATTATAAAAAAAAATGTAAGATATAATTTGGTACATAATATTATGGAATAAAATTTATCACAACAACTATAATCAGATTATTTTTATAAAACAAAAATGTTTGATATTTTATTGAATTGTTACATTATAATTAATTGGTTCATTGTGTTTAGGTTCTTTTAATAACCTGCTATTTGTTCTATTCTTCCTCATTTGTAATAACATTGGTTTACATTTGTTTTAATTTTATATAAAAAAAAAAAATGTATTGTAAGTACAAGTAGTATTGACGTGTAGGATTGTAAAAAGTTTACCATAGAACTGATACATGGTCATGTTTACTACGATTAGATATGATATCCAATTAATGCATTATATAAATTAGCCCCTGGCGTGGTCTAACAACTCGAAAGCTAATTTAGATGCATTTGATTTAACAACTCAAATAATCAGTGCTCGAACTAAAACAAAAATAGTGGTCGGACGTTGAGAAAATCCTAGACGTTCCGAAAACTCCATTTCATTGTGGATACATTGTAAAGTGACTTGCAGGGGACGCGTTTCCATCGTTCCTCTCTAAATTAAATGAAGGAAGCGGCACGCTGAAGTCTATGAAAATATGTTTGGTTGTATAAGTTGAAATTCGCAGTGAACAAATTGTTATTCAAATGAGTAGTTAAAGAATAGTTAACATCTAGTTAATAAAAAAAAAATTATTATTTGTGTTACAAGGTTTATACATGGTGAACCGTTATCAAACATCTTTTAAATATTTTTTAATCTATCATACATCTTATGATATATGAAAAAAAATTGTTTTAAGAA
>NC_042495.1:19522581-19523643 GCF_005508785.2 Acyrthosiphon pisum
GGCGGCTGCCTTCAGAATTTCCGTCAAACAGCGAAGACTCGTCTTCGGAGGAGTTGGAATCAAACAACCAATAATCCATTTTGTGTAGTAGTTCTGTTTGACAACACATTTTAGTATTGTGAAATTGCATGTGCTTTTTAATTGTAATGTATGAGGTGTAATATAATTTATTACAACTTATACAAACGAATGCGATTTTATACAAACATAATGGGCGTAAATTATGGTTTTTGTTTTGATATTACTGGCACTCGGTGTGCCAAGGAAATTATGTTTTCCAAATGGCATATTATTTTTAAATGACCATTTTTGTCCATTTACATAAGTAGATATGTTATATTCATATGAGCGCAGTCGGTTTTTTTTACATTCAAAAAATCACCTTAAAATTAGATTATTTTGATATTTTTACATCGAATTTTGATATTTTTACATCAATTTTTGAGTACTTTTTTGTATACAATTTGTATACAATTACATCAATATTTCACATATTTTATATAAAATTACATACATTTTTAATTCACATAAATTACATTCATTTTACAATTCTACAGATTTCAATTACAATTATACATTTTATACATTTTCAATTACAATTATACATTTTCAATTACAGTTATACATCAATTACACACATTTTTCAATACATATATATTTTCCGCCAATCATAAATAAATCGCAAACAAATAACAACCAAAGTATTTTCATTTTCTACAACATAAACATAAGATAGATAAGATATCCCTCTGCCTATATATAAATATAGTAGTTTATTATCATATATTAGAGACCTTTTTTCAAAAAAGTCTGTCATTTCATTTTGCACTTTAGAACAGTGGTAATATTTCGTAATTTTAGTAATATTTCGTAATATTAAATTTGTGACGTCAAATAGTACATTTGTGACGTCAAATAGTACATTCTAGAAGATTTTTTTCTCTAGATTTGTACCCCTGTTTCTATTTTTTAGGATTGAGTATACCTTATTTTTCTATACTATGGCGCAAATTGCACAACATTACGTAATTATTGTGTAATATTACATCATGTTTTTGAGGC
>NC_042495.1:19523743-19524819 GCF_005508785.2 Acyrthosiphon pisum
TAATCCACATTAGATTTGAATAAAAAACAGCTGAGTAAAAAACAATCCTAAATCGGATAAAATAATCTAAATCGGATAAAAAAGTCTAATAGGTATAAAAAAAATAATTTGAATAAAAGACCATTTTTTGTTGATATATCTAAATTAAATAAAAAATCCTTGTTGAAAAAAAATCCTAAATAGGATTAAAAAAAGTCTTATATGAATAAAAAAAATTTAATTTGAATAAAAAACCATTTTTTATTGAAAAATCTAAATAGAATAAAAGCATGGTTAAATAAAAAATTTAAATTGAATAAAAATTTCAAACTTGGGAATTTCCCCAGCCCCCGAACCAACATTTTGACTTTAAAAAAAAACTAAATCTCTACAAACGAAAAAAATTAGATTACAAACCAATACAAACCGGCTACAAACGAAAGGTGAAAAAAAAATTCAAAATTCAAAATTTGGGCATTTCCACAGCCCCGAACCGACATTTTGACTTTAAAAAAGTTTTTTTTAAAAGTTTGGTTTGGTTTTTAAAAAACCATTTTTATTGAAATATTTAAATTAAATAAAAAAATCCTTGTTTAAAAATAATCCAAATTAGATAAAAAAAAGACTAATTTGAATAAAAAACAGTTAAGTAAAAAACAATCCTAAATCGGATAAAAAACTAAATTGTATACCATTCGTTTGTAGCCGGTTTGTATTGGTTTGTAATCCAATTTTTATCGTTTGTTTAGATTTAGTTTAAATTTTGGTTCGGGTGCTGGGGAAATTCCCAAGTTTGGAATTTTTATTTAATTTAGATTTTTTATTCAACCAGTCTTTTATTCTATTTATATTTTTCAATAAAAAATTGTTTTTTATTCAAATTAATTTTTTTTTATTCATATGAGAATTTTTATCCGATTTAGGATTTATTTTTCAACAATGATTTTTTATTTAATTTAGATAATTCAATATATAATGGTCTTTTATTCAAATTATTTTTTTTATTCCAATTAGACTTTTTTATCCAATTTTAGATTATTTTTAAACAAGGATTTTTTTATTTGAATATTATATATATCCATTTAAAATGGAATTTA
>NC_042495.1:19524919-19525633 GCF_005508785.2 Acyrthosiphon pisum
GATCACGTTGTATAGGGGCATCATAATACGTCTGTCATTTTACTAACGCGCATGTGCATGTCACTATTTATTGCTTTGTTAAATGACAAACATTTTTTTTCAAAAAATACTACCTCTGACTTCAATCACTACGCTCAGTAGGATGTCCCAATTTTAATTTTGAAAACAGATTTGAATTCGCCACTAAATTTACCATGCTTTAACTGTCAGGTACATTTCCCCAGCCCCCCCAATTTTGAATTTTGAATTTTTTTTTTCACCATTCGTTTGTAGCCGGTTTGTATTGGTTTGTAATCTAATTTTTTTCGTTTGTAGAGATTTAGTTTTTTTAAAAAATCAAAATTTTGGTGGGGGGGCTGGGGAAATGCCCAAATTTTGAATTTTGAATTTTTTTTTTCACCATTCGTTTGTAGCCGGTTTGTATTGGTTTGTAATCTAATTTTTTTCGTTTGTAGAGATTTAGTTTTTTTAAAAAATCAAAATTTTGGTGGGGGGGCTGGGGAAATGCCCAAATTTTGAATTTTGAATTTTTTTTTCACCTTTCGTTTGTAGCCGGTTTGTATTGGTTTGTAATCTAATTTTTTTCGTTTGTAGAGATTTAGTTTTTTTTTAAAGTCAAAATGTTGGTTCGGGGGCTGGGGAAATTCCCAAGTTTGAAATTTTTATTCAATTTAGATTTTTTATTTAACCATGCTTTTATTCTATTTAGATTTT
>NC_042495.1:19526337-19526925 GCF_005508785.2 Acyrthosiphon pisum
TAGGACCTTTTTATCCGATTTAGATTTGATTTAAAATAAAAACTAAATCGGATAAAAATGTCATATGAATGAAAAAAAAATAATTTTAATAAAAACCATTATTTATTGAAAAATGTAAATAGAATTAGTAATTTGTTAATAGAGTAACGGTTAAGCCTGATTGAATAAAAAATCTAAATCGGATAAAAAGTTCCAAATCAGATAAAAAATAGTCTTATATGAATGAAAAAAAAATTAATTTGAATAAATACCATTTTAATTGATATATTTAAATTAAATAAAAAATCCTTGTTTAAAAATAATCTAAATTGGATAAAAAAGTCTAATTGGAATAAAAAAAATAATTTGAATAAAAGACCATTATATATTGAATTATCTAATGTCTTATATGAATGAAAAAAAAATAATTTTAATAAAAACCATTATTTATTGAAAAATGTAAATAGAATTAGTAATTTGTTAATAGAGTAACGGTTAAGCCTGATTGAATAAAAAATCTAAATCGGATCAAAAGTTCCAAATTAGAAAAAAGTCTTAAATGAATGAAAAAAAATTAATTTGAATAAATACCATTTTAATTGATATATT
>NC_042495.1:19526975-19544138 GCF_005508785.2 Acyrthosiphon pisum
CATCACGTTTTAGGACAGTAAAAATGCTTGGATTTTCTTCAATAGTAATTTTTCTGATAGCAAAGTGAATCTAGTTGGTACTTTGGGGGGTCAAAAGTTAAAATTTCCCAATAGTTTTCACAAGAGACAAGATTAACAAAAGAAAAATTAACGTGCGTGAAGTTGGCCCACCCACTTTGGCTTAGCGGTTCAAAATCTTCACCAAAAGTTTGCGAGTTAATTGCGAGAATTTGTGAGTCCACTTTTAGAATTTGCGAGTTAGCAAAAAATATGTGAAATATAGGTAGGCTACGTAAACTTGGCCCACCCATCAATATTTGACGTCCTTAGTTAACGACATTATAAATCAATTACATTTTTCCCGGAATGTAGAGACGGTGTTGCTTTTATTACTATATTATGGTACAATTCTAATATATTATATAAAGTGCATATTATTATCGTCTAATAAATATTAATAGATGTTATTATATTATTTTATAAATTATTTATCATAAGAAAATGTGTTGTGGTCGAAAGTATATATATTTAAAAAAATAATAATAAATCAGAGCAATATTTATTAAAAGTCTTAAAAAAATCATTAAAAATGTGTATTTATTAAAAAAAATCTAACAGAATCAATAAAAACCTATATTTATTAAAAAATCTAAAGAAATCATTAAAAAATCTGTATTTGATAAAAAAAATCTATATTTTATAAAAAATTCTTAAAAAAATCAATAAAAAACTATATTTAATAAAATATTCATAAAAAAATGATTAAGAATCTATATTTATTAAAAAAACAATAAAAAAATCGTTAATAAAAGAATCTTAAAATAATCATTAAAAAAGGTGTATTTATTAAAAAAATCTAAAAAAACAATTTTTTAATGGTTTTTATTAATAAATACACATTTTTTTTAGATTTTTTTAATAAATACACCTTTTTTAATGATTTATATAATGGAAAAATCATATTATTTTTCTTTGAAACCGATCAATCCACTCTAATTCGAAGTCTAAGGGACCATGGCATCAAGTGAGGGAAGGGCTTACATGAAGTTGCCCCTCCCCATAAGTATTTTGGTTTTTACGGGTCCCACGAAGGATTGCAAATTTTTTCCCGAGACATGGAATTAGTTGCATAAAAATTGCAAAATTTTGATACCGGTTTGAAGTCCGTGAGGCCATGTGGGGGGGCTGCGTGAAGTTGGCCCCCCCATAAGTATTTTGGTTTTTACGGGCCCCACGAAGGATTGCAAATTTTTTCCCGAGACATGCAATTAGTTGCATAAAAATTGCAAAATTTTGATACCGTGGGGGGTGGCCAACTTCACGAACGTGCCTAGTTATATTTATTTTATTCAATAGAACATAATATGTTATATTATAACATTATTTTTTATGAAATATTTACGGCAATATTACATGTGTAATCTATACACGTAAATATTAAAATAAATATAATTACAACTAAATAAATCACTTTTGAATAATATTATTCTATATATTCGATATATTATATACACTATTACAGTATATTGTTATTGTATTAATAACAATTATTATTCATAATATATAAATAAATAAATCGCTTTTTCAGGTTTAATAAAGCAAAATTTAGTAGATACTTGTAATATATATGTTGTAGTCACCAAATAACATTCCTGTATCATTTTAAACAACAATGTGGGCCTACAGCACGGATTATACACATATTTATAAAAATAAAGGTTTTCACACCTCCGATACAACACACATTATTAAACGATGGAAAGGGACGATAAAAACTGCATGTGGAATTTATGTACATATATTTAATCTGTAGATCATGTTCTTATTACTATACGTAGACCCAACGATATCACAATCAGCATGATTTTGGAGTCGGCCGGTTACTACATAATTTTTTTTTTTATATTGTATAGGTACCTTCAGTATATATAATATAAAAAAAAATATGATACTACGCATTCCAAAATCGGCCATTTACCACCCTCTGCCGAGATGCTATATATTATATTATATTCTGTGTAAGTAAACGACCCGAAGATAATTGTATGTTATATGAGAGTATCCTTTTGTACCTATTTTAAAATTACAGGTCGGTACGATGAAAATACGAAATCGTATTTACGATCTCCAGGGCGTCGGCATCGGCGGTTACCTATACATAATATTATATAGACCTTTTGAAAACACTCACATTCCACCCTATGCCAGAGGTAAAATGCGACAGTGAGAGACCCTCGTCATGGCGTTGTGAAGACATGTTTATTGCACCGTATCTTATACGATATTTTATTATACGAATACACCACCCGGGGGGGGGGGGGGAAGTCTGTTTATAATATATATTATATTATTATAACTATTCGAACCGTCACGTCGCTTTATATTGTAGCGAGATGACAAAACTGGTAAGAAACCGAGAGAAATTCACACAATAGTTTTTGTGTGGTGGTTAGGGGATAGTTGCAGGATCAGTTAAACTCGATTTATTTTCAATAACTGAACACGCATATACGTGCTGAAACCATGTCTTAAAATTCAGTGTACATAATATATATTTATTATATATTATATAGTATAATATGTACAACAGACAATATCATAATATGCACATCGATAAATACTAACATACGTATAGGAACGTAAATAATTATCTGTACGAGATTTTCACGAAGACGTTTCTTTTTGTCCGTCGGGTATCGAAAACCTCGGTGCTGTACTTAGGTACTACCGCCCACCGGCCAATTTCAAGGTCGCCAGGTTTAGACTAGGTACCTATATGTATGTCTATAGCACGATTTACGATAGTATTGTTGCCCAACGCCCCATTAGGAAAACGTTATCACACGGCATACGATTTAAATCCAAAAGTCACGTGATACGCTACTGTTTCCGCATATAGAACTCATATCGTTTAAAATGACAACTAATACAAATTGTTATGTTTTACCTATATAAAATTAAAAAAAATTATTTGAATTATCGTATTATATTATAACAAACTATAAAATAGTTTACTAGAAGTGCTAGACCGGGAGCAAGATTTAAATCGTGTGCCGTCTTATCATTGCTCATTGGGCAACCATACTATATGGTTATAGTTCTATGCCACAGGCCCGTAATTACTAACACGTTGACCGCCATGTGGCCACCGGCGGTCATTTGTAAATTTCAAATTGTATGTTTTTGTGACCGCCGGTGGCCACAATTGATCATTACTACTACGCCACATGACAGCCGGCGACCATAAATGAATATGGTTTTATATTATTAACTTTTCCATGGCGCTACAATAATGCACCCAAAAAGTGTCGTGGCGTATCGGGAATCATTACAAATTTTTTGATGTAATAAATGTATTTTTAAAATTTTTTTTATATTTTTAAACTTTTTTTCAAATACATAGTATATTATACAAATTTGGAATGAGTAATGACACTGAAAAATATACTTGGCGTACAGATGATGCATAATCGTGTGACCGCCGGCGGCTGGTAGCGGTCAAAGTGCTAATTATCGCGCTCGTATCGTATCGACATTAAAATGTTAACAACGAAATCTCATCGTGATTTTAATTATATTATTACTATTATACCTACTTATGAATTTTCACTTTCTAACCGAATTTCAAGTCCGTTTCGTTATTTCATACCACATTTCGTGTCCATTTGTGTTGTAGGTTAGAAGCTGTGTATAATGTATATAGCAATAGTTTTCAATCTTGCTCGGTGCTCTCCTCATTTTGATTTTGAAATCAAATATACACATCCCATACGAAAATTTAAAATAAACAAATTTATATTATTTAATCTAACTTTATTTTATGACGAAATCTGTTGAGCTGCCTTACACACACACACACACACACACACACACACACACACACACGGTGTTTCACGGCCGTGAAAAAGGTGTAGCAAAAACTATAAATGATCACAATTTTATTTCTAGTTTCTACT
Source organism: Acyrthosiphon pisum (assembly GCF_005508785.2). Classification (NCBI taxonomy): domain Eukaryota; kingdom Metazoa; phylum Arthropoda; class Insecta; order Hemiptera; family Aphididae; genus Acyrthosiphon; species Acyrthosiphon pisum. Next base: position 19,530,932 of record NC_042495.1, read on the forward strand.
GCGAACACCGGCTCTTTTGACAGTAGTCGACGCTCCCTGGAAGTCGTGACGCAACAGGTTGAAAACCACTAGTATATAGTGTTACTATTGCGCGGGGACGCGGGGTGTCACAAATATAGCCAACGACGACGATATTTTCTAGTACACTTATAAATGCTATACAAATGTATACCATCCATTATTTATTGTTTCACTTACGTACGTTTGACTATTTATTATTGTTTTTTCTTGCGGATTAGGCTGGGTCACAAATCTCTAGGTATTGTAACGATTGTCGTCATCGACATCGTACATTACTTCTTATGTTGAGCACGGCTTATGTGCTGAGTGATAGTGATTGCAAATGTGTATATATGTATGAAATATATATTATGCTGACGCGATATTTAGCTCGCGTCGTGTTAATAACTAACCGGGATTCCTGACGGTAGATAATTAGTCGATAGAGGCAGTTTAGACCACGAAGACCGTAGATTTGCCATAGGGTGATTTATTTTTAGTGACTGAAGTATAATATTAGTAACTGAACAAATTTTATTCGCCTCTGGGTAACGTACTTTAGATATTTATTTTGTGATAAAGAGTTTTATCCAAATATTCACGAACTCTTGGAAATATTTTGTACTTTGTCTGTATCAACTGCTACACCTGAACGATGTTCTTTAAGTTTTTATTAAGTATTAAGTCTTACCTAATAATAAGTATGATAGAAGTAAATATTTAATCAATTTTCCTATCTAATATTGAATTACAACTATAAATAAGTAGTAATTATCATTTACTTTGTATATTAGAACCGATTAGGATTTAGGGCCCGTTTTACAATCATAGTTTAAACCTCGGTTACGCTTAACCCATTAATTTTACCGCCCAAATTCCGCAGTTTAACCTATTGTAATACGGGAATTTCACCGGTCAATACAATAATAATGCCAGAAAAGGTTATCGATGAACTGAGCATCCAAAAAATTAGAAAACTGAATTTTGTATTGTAACTATTTTTTTTGTTTATCGTATTAAATACGGGATTGGTACTAGTATGCATTTATAATAAATACTATTAGGTATTACGTGCTATACAGTTTGTGTTAATTCTTATTTCGTCTTGATCCACGCTTACTTCAATAGTTAACAAGTTAGGGAATTTCAAAAATGTTTATTGTACACATATTTATGGTTGTATTATTATATATTTCATCCCCCCCTCCCTAGCAAAATTCCTAATTATGCCACTGCCACACATATACCGTATCTATATTATAGAATCAAAACGGATGGAACCGTGTCGAGTTGAATATTTATTTTGTACTATGTATGTCTTATAACTATAAATAATGAAAAAACTGCCGTCCGACGCCTGATTGTCGCATAGGTACAAAATGAGATCGCTGTTCCACCGAGTGCAAAACAGATAATTTCGAATATCTTTCACAACAATATACTGTTCGGGGAGAAAAATATTCTAACGATAAAAACGCGTCGTTGTATAGAATTGGACCGACTGACTGACGCCAGTACGAGATAACAATAAGGCGATATTATCGTATAGGGCCATAAAGTATAGTATGATTATAACAATACATAATATGCGAGTGGAAAGGTTAAAATATATTTTATTATCTTGTACACCTACAGTGAACGAAGACATTCTTTTCACGAAAAATATAACAATTATTTGACATAATATGGCGTATGCGCGCCCAGTTCGGCAGTCCATAGTTCGAATAATATAAAGAATTCCTCGAGACACAATATAGGTAGGTAGGTACTCGAAACTATTTCAAGTGCACCGCTCTCTCGTGCTGAAATATTATTCGTTTACATAAATTTAAAATATAGGCATAATTTGTAGATAATATTATATTAAGCCCGTACACTATAATAATATGTGCGTGAAGTTACAGCTGATATATAATATAAGTAGTGACACGTCATCGTCACGGTCATATTTGATGTTTGGTATATCGTAAATATGTTTTGTCTTTTGACATAATATTTGCTGTTTTGTATGGTAATATACTAATATAGTATATTAGTATTATAATAGTAATAAGTGCACTAATTTGTATGCAATAAAAAGTTTCGTGGTAATATATAACTGTATAATAATCTATATAATAAAAAAAAGTGGCCATTTCTCAAATAACGCAGTTTCTTGAAAACTACTACTCAGATTTTCTTGAAATTCAACATAGATATTCAGTTTGAGCTCATAAGTATCAGTCTGAAGTCAAAAATGGCCTAGGTATTTTTTAACGATCACCAGGGAGTCAGAAGTGTAAATTCATTGGTTTATAAAAGAAAAATAAAGAGTGGCCAATTAAAGGTCAAATTATAATTTATAATTGCCATAGCAACAAAATAACAGTAACAATTCATTATTTTAGAAAAAATAAATCACCAATCTTTCTTGAATTTGTAATCATTAAAAAAAATAGTTGATATGCCTAAAGAAAACAAATATTGGAAAAAATTCTTTACTAAATAAAGACAGAAGAACTCAGAAACACATCAGTTGATGATGATATAATAGAAGAAACAAAAAAATCATCATCATATCAGAAACAAATGAGTCAACGTACAGAAAGAAGAAAGTCCAAAATGAAAAAAAAATTAGAAATGAAAGCATTTAATTATGATTGTAGTGACGTAAAAAAAAAAAATAATAATATTAATCAATAATTTATTATTAAACATTTAATATCACGATATATATGCTCAAAAAGAGGAAAACCGGAGATGATCAACTTACATAAAAAAACTCACGTAAAACAGTTATTATTTTATTATTTACTACGTCATTACCAGGCAACAGAAAAGTTAAGATAGATTTTGAACACCATACACCGAATATTAAAAACGAATTGATCAAAGTTTGAGTCATATGGAGTTGGAACATTTAACGGGAAACGAAGTGCACGGGATCAACTAGTATAAAATAAAAACAAGAAAAATAGTCGAGAAAACTAACAAAAAGTAAGAAAATGGTAACGTAACACTAGTATACAATAAAAATAATTAAAATATGTAACTTTTACATATAATTCAACATTTACGACGTATTATGTTAATTAATATTACTCTTAAAATATCTTAGTAAAATGCATCTTAATGTAAAACGAGTATTTTTTTAAATGAATTTGCTTGGCAATATTATTATGAATCTATTAAAGGTTTTAAAAACAGTACAAGTACGAATAAGTTAAAGTGAAAATATTCGGTTTTATTTGGTCGTATTCTAAATTAAGTTCATAAAATATTTTTATTATTTATGAAAATTCTTTGACAAAAAATGATGTTGATGAATGGTTTTTTTAAAGCTTTATTTTGGCAAAATATTTTTGACCAATGTTTTTAGTCCCTAAATCCATAATACATTTAGATCAGCAGTTCTTAAACTCTAAGTGAACACGGACCGCTTACTAATCGGTATAAGTCAGTATAATATTATTTAATATACGTGGTAATATTTTAAACTAAATTATTGACATAGATAGTGAAGCAATGTGTGCTGAAGCAGTAATGATATTTTACTATGTAACATTGCCGTATGCGCAGGCAATTAGATTTTGTATTCGGTATAATATTTTTTCGAAAAAAAATATCAATTCTGTATACCAAAGAATAATCAACATTAAATTCACATTTACTCAACGATTAATATAATATGTATAATCGTTTGATGACTAAGGTTTACTCGATAAATTACAATTTACACTATATCTAATTATCTATAGACATCCACATCCGTCCTCGTTTGTTTAAAACTATTAGTCAATATTATTTGAATAGTCGAAGATAAAATATGACGCATTTAGGCGTACTTTCAATAGAAATCGGATTATTATCATAATGATTGTGATTAATCATTATCTAGCGTTTTTTGTAAATGTATATAGTATTATCAAATTATGTACAGTGTACACGTGATGAATAACCAACTATACGTAGTACTATAGGTATGATACGAACTATTAAGTGCAACACTGACTCAACAGTTTTTTTTTTTTATTTTAATATTTTATAAACCTATATGTACATACAATTAATATAGTATGTAGTATGTAAAATTAAGTGTGTACATATGTGTAATAGGATGTAAATACGTTTTATTGAATTCAAAATTAAAACCATGTCTTACCGTACTATATTATAATATACTATATTATATCTTAGGGCCGTTCTACAATACCCGGTTAAACTTAACCGTCACTTACCCTGCCGAATTCTGCCGGTAAAAAAACCTGTTATCAGTCGGTTAGCGTTAACCGACACTTTACGGGACATTGTAAGAACGGCCCTTACTATATTATATCTTTTAAGATTTAAGCCGTTCGTTTTCAGATAGGTACCTACATACTCATCAATACTCGCTTAACATCGATTGTCATAATATTATTCATAGACAATCATATTATATATTATAATATACATATTATAGCGGTATATTGTCACTTAACAAACTTTATTAATATGGTCATTTTATATAGATATTATATTTGTATGATATTATTACAAACCGTTATAAAATATGTGTTCATATATTAATCGTATAATATAACATAAGGTCTGCAATGCTATAATACTGTCGTCGGCTCCGTAACACTATTCCGAGAATTTGGCCTGCCAAAGGTCGACCACACGTACATAATATGTCATAAACACATTTTATTCTGTTATAATTTATAATATAGATGATTGTTGTTGTATAGGTACCAATAACTGCACTTTCAGTTTCCAATATTTTTAGATTTTTATTCTATAAATATCAACAAATTTTTATTTGTTGGATAAAAAAATCTTGAAAATTTAATACAAAGCTCCTAATATTACATTGTTACAATGATATTTGAAAAATATTAAAATCCCATGGTCACAATTTTTTTTATAAACATTTAAAGTTTAAATATTGACAAAAATAAGTAAAATTCACGGAAATGTGAAAATTATTTTAAGTAAGAAATACATAAAATTGTTTCTATTTAAATGTAAGGTTTTAAAATATAATACAAGATTCCTCATAAGTCTAACACCAGAGGCGAATTGGGTAGGTTTATCAAATTTAAAATTTAATAATTATTTTGTAGTTCAAATTTATAAAATGTTCAACTTTAATAGCTAAGTATTGAAAATTTAAAACTAGATTCCACGTAAATTGGTTGTAAATAAATTACTTTATTCACAATAATATCATCAAATATACTTAATAGTATCATACGCTATCTGACCGTCATCGCTCAGAATATTATTTTTAATATTAAATATTAAACTTCTTAAACTACTTCTACTGAAATTCTAGTAAGAAGATACCAGGCATACCTACTGGCTGCTAAGTAGTAATATTACAAATAAATGACGCGATTTTTAGTAGGTACCTACTTATGTATTTATTATATGTACTTGACCAATTTGTAGGCTACAAACTATAATTAATTAAACGATATGCCTTCATAATAACACATCGACATATATGTTTAGGTACGTATGTAACTTGTTATCGTTTATCGATATGTATAATATACAGTAATGATAATTATTATTACTATATTACTGTGATGCCCACCAGTGGCCCACGAAGGTATTCCATAATGAGGCTAGTTACACATTTTTTAAATAAAATAAAATATTATATACCCACATTGTGTAACAAAATTATATTATGAGTTATTAGTTATAATATTGGTAGTTATATATATATATATATATATATATATATATATAATATATTTAAATTTTTTTTACATGTAAATATAAGTGTATAAAATATGTATTATTCAAACAAGATTATGTCGGAGTATGGTTATAATAAAATTATATATTTTAGAGGAAGCTACACCCGCGTGTGTTTTCTCTGTCTTACACACGCACGACATAGCAAATTGTCGTTCACTATTCTCAATGGTGAGCTGTTAGTTTTGATACTAGAGTGAATCGACCCATTATCAAACTTTTAGGTAAGAACATTATCTGGGTCTTGGCGTGGGCGATTTTTCGATATTTTCATTTTCGAGAAAAATAAGGGTATGTGAAATATCAAAAATTAAAAAGACTCATATCTCGCTTGAAAATTAAAATGTTAAAAAATTGGCCACGCTAAGACCCAGATAATGTTCTTACCTAAAAATTTGATAATAAGTAATTTCACTCTAGTATGAAAACCAACAGCACACTATTGAGAATAGTGAACGAAAATGTGCTATGACGTGCTCGTGTAAGACGGAGACAACACATGCGGGTGTAGCGTCCTCTTATGTACAACTATTTGTACAACTAAATATAAGTATAACACCTAAATATTCACATAAGCTTACGAAAAATATAAATTATTTATCTGTGGTTCTTATCCCGCCCTCGTCTCAGTCAGTGACAAAAATTAGAAAAACGTACACACATTCAAGAAGAGTACATAGTATTATACTGAACATACGTCATACATACTACCTATGTGTATAATGAAACAGACAATGAAAGATAAAATACCCGGATAATAATCTGTCGTCATGTTGGGGTGTGTCTTCTGGAATGCGCCGACTGCAGTATAATAATATTATAATTGAATAATGTAACGCATTCCAAGAGAAAATAAATGTTCTATACTATACGACCAAAATATGCAAAAAAAAAACCTCCAAATAAGCTACAACCATAACAGAAAACAAGCACACATTGCGCATACACATCATTATTAAAAGTACATTTGTGAAAATATATTGATTATAAACAGCTTAGTGAAATTATAAATATACGTTTATCGCCAAAGCGTATCCGAATACTCGGGATTCGGCACAATCGTAGATACCCATTATAAATCGTCTTATTCGTTTTACCGGCAACTGTAGATTGTTATAATATATGGTCAACACAAAAGGCAGAGAATACGTGTGTGCACTTTGTCATCATTATTCTATAGAATACCGAAATCGCCGGCTGGACCCTAAAAACACAATAGCTATAGGTCTAACACTTGGAGGGTGTTTTTCTGTGTTCATGACAGCCGCATAGCCGATGCCGTATGTGGGCTAATAAAAGACACCTGCGTGCCCGATCAGATAGACCGACAGTGGAGGATGGCCTGTAAGTATCAGCTGTAATAACACTGATATGTTTTAAAATATTTTTACCACTAAACGAGTGACGTCGTTTGGAGGTGGTAGGGAGGGCTTTCCTCCCCTTGCCGCTGTCGGGCACACTATTTTACGAGCTTATATGTGTGTGCGTAGACGCAGCTCGCATGCAAACATTTAGGCGACGGCGACTACTGCATCTGTCGATCTCAGCGCTTTAGCGGTATACTCGTGAATGGGAACGGCTATAATAGCTCATAAGTATCGGTAAAACGATTTGCGTCGCCAACGAGATGGTTTGTTATAGGACGGACGGCAGCACAGGGATGACGTGTTATAAAATAATATGGATTGAATAATATATATGAAATAACCAGGAAAGTACGATTTGGCGCTGTCCTCATAATAAATAATAAATACGTATATAATATATAGGAATGGAATTTTCAGTATGTTACAATTGAACAATTGAGTCTTTTCAGATTCCCAGTATAAAATAAAATAAAATTCAACTAATTTGTATGATGATATAAAATATAAAGAATGGGATGGGAGTAGTCGTAGCATGTAAAAAACAATACTATCCAACACCGATTAAAATTAATTAGTTGTTTTATCATAGGTAATTTCATAGGTAATAGTTATTACTAATAACTGTCCGTACGTGCATAAACGTTATAACATATACGGTAACAGGCACAAATTCACACACACACACACACACACCTACACACAAACGCGCGTGGCAGTGGGCACGTCACTGCTCCCTCGCGCATGCGTGCTAGTGTACAATAATACTGTACACATCTGTCCCCCGCCACACAAACGCGCGAGAGTTTCCGATACGGGGCGCGCCAGTGCTCGACACTCGGCAGTGGTCGTACCTACAGTCACGCGCACGTCTTAGTAACTAGTTCGTCGGAGTGATGTGATGTTGTGTTGTACCGGGACAAGCGCTGCTCATTTTCACTTGTGATTTTTCTTCGATCGTCACCGCCGGCCCGGTCCGTAATATGATTCATCGTCCTTTTCACACGTGCAGCGATGCCGTCTCACCACCGTAAGTGTGATCATATTATATTTTATAATAAACATAGGTATCTAGTGATTTTTTATTATCGTCAGTTATAAATTCATACTTTTGTTCCCTATTATAGGTATTATACAAGAAAATAACACGTGTTTAAATAAAATGTATTCATTTATCGTACCTACTTTGGCGTTTGTCAGTTTTTATTTTTATTTACACACGTATTATTTTCAAATTTATTAGATACCTATGGTCTATGTAATATTATTTAAATACCTACGCATTCATAATGCAATTTAAATATTCATCAAACGCGTTTAATCGCAACCGTTTTGTATAACCTCAACAATAGCTTTGGTCGCGTTATTCGGGCGTTAATAATAGGTATCTCGGCGTCTCAGAATGAAAAGGTTCTAAATCAATTTTTTTTGAAAAAAATGTTTTTTTTGCACATTATTATTTAATATTTTTTGTTGTATAATTCAATCCTGAAATCGTATCGATCCGTTTTTTATTCAATGAGATACAGAGAATGAAAAGGTTCTAATTCTTACGTGAATGACAGGTACGGGCTAACTTAAAAACGTTCAATTACAAAAATTACGTTAAAACCTTTTCATTATGAGACGACGATTTATTAAACAGTTATTCGCGATGCGCGTTAGGCTGGTATTACCCGGACCAGTGGCGGATTTACCCATAGGCCACCAAGGCACGTGCTTGGGACGCAATATTTAGTTAATTTTTACTTTTTAGTTTTTCATAATTTCATAATTATATTTACCTAAATTTATATTTTATATTAATTTTTTTTTGTATACAACTTGCACGAAAGTGGAGAATGGCTCTATACTTCGTTTCACGAGAGAAGGTACACGAGTCGCGCATCCGACTGCCGCCGTCAACAGCGCGGAGGCCAAATTTCCCCCACTTTTTACTGCCCGGCGGCTACGTATGCGAACAAGTCGTTGCCAACCGCAGCCGGAACATTTTACGATCGTGAACGAACGGGCGAAATTGGTGGGAGATGCGCATCGACGGACGAAAAAACGTGTACCTTCTCTCGTGAAACGGAGTATAATAGTAGTCACGTGGCCACGCAGTAACGTTTTAATTTATATAGCTATAATAACCTTGCAGTTTAATCCTGCGACCGGCGCGCGCTGCCACCGCTAGAGGTTCTACATCGATACTTGACGAGGCAGTTGCTGGCGTTGCTATAATAATGCACGGGAGGTGGTATAAGGGTGTGCGGCGTAAACACGTACAATAATGTGAATGGCGCATGCGCAAAACGCCAGCCTTGGCTGTCAAATACACTGCCTCGGGCCGTCGGGTTCATTGTATATAGCCGCTCTACTAGCTAGGTAGGAGACAGCTCGCATAGTGCTTAATATTATTTTTCATTAACCGGGATGACCCGCCTCACCCCGCACTCGGCACCGCAATACCTAAGTGTGCGCGGGCACCAAACTAGTATATTATTTTACTTAGAATACTGAAACATAATTTTAATAGTTTTTTTTTATTTCATGGAACATTACGTAAATATGTAGTGTTTGATTTATTACTTTTATACCTTGCACTGCAGAACTTCTCTGTGTGTCTCCGTGTTGTGCACTGTCGTTTTATTTAATAAAAACGTCGTATATCATTGCGATAACTTTAAGATTGTTCGAAGTTGCCGTTTTATATAATACGTTGTATCGAGCTGTACGACAAGCGATCCGCGAGAAGGGCCTCGTACAGTCGAGTTGAGCTGACCGTGCGTCTGGTCGTGTCCGGCCTTTTTCTGCCGTTGCGACCTAACCTCGTGGCACTTCATTATTCTACACAGTTTCAAGTGTCTTGAATCACGGCATGTTAGTCCACGATTTTATCGACCGCCTTGCCATTATCATATCTATCGTTCGCTTTTGTCACGTTCAGCTGTTTTGTTGTAGGTGTGATCACCTCGTGGCCCTATTAATCCCCGAAATTATAAGCGTTAAGTACGGTGTGTTAGTTGACCACCGCGCTTGTGTTTTGCCGTTATTATCACTGTCGATGTCGTCGAGTCGAGTCGCTACCTTTCGCGTTGACCATTATCGAGATTCACATGCTCGTCGTCGTATCAATTCGTTGGCTCATTTAGTCCCCCGTTGGACGGTTTCCGACGTACCGACGCCATCATTGTCGTGATTACGTAACACAGGGTAGTACGTAATTCGGTCAATTGCCGTCGTTCAGCACTGCTGTTTAGAGTCACCGCCCCCCCCTCCCGTGAACCATCGCACAATCGACATCGTCGTCGAAGCTGTTGCCGTCACCGCGGCCGCGCCGATACTCCATCCCGATCGCGGCCCATGTGCCCATCGGTATTTATTTATTATTATTGTGTTGTTTTGAGCTCTTGGAGAGACGTCTCCGCCGACCGTTTTTAATTATTCTATTATTATGTGTTAATACAATATTCACTCGTTACTAATTTCGTATAGCGTTCTATTATACTTGCGGTCACCTCATCCACTCCAAACTCGTGAACACCATTTTTATTATATATTAGTCGTTCGGCCAAATGCTAAACAATAGCCGGTTTCGCAACAAAGATATTTATTAAAATTGAATGATAATATTATATTATAGTGTTATAGTGTCTAAAATGTATAAATCGTTAATACTAATTTTATTGATTATAGCACACAGACACAATATCAAAGACCTGGTTTGGGTGTTAAATAATATTCGAATGTTGTGGCGTCAACACCATCAGTACTATAGCAAACACCATCAACACTATGACCACTGCCTGCAGATTCAATCCACTTCACAGATGTCTTGTCTAGGAGCTCCAACTGTTGCGCTGAGATTATATCACTGACGCAGTGTGTACCTACGGTGTAGCGTTAAGTGGCACCGCAAACCGGTAAACCATTTGTTTCACTTTTCCTCAACGGTACTGCTTTCACGTCGACCGTCGTCTAAAACAGTGTTTCTCAACCGTTTTACAGTGTTGACCCCCTTTTTGAGTTTCAATTTTTAGCGACCCCCCTACATATATTTTTTTTAAATACTCGCCTAGAATATAGATTATTTTTAATAATTAATACTAAAATTACTGTACATTGTACACAACATAAAATACATATAATAATATAATTATTTTTAATTAAAAAAACGTATACCAAATATTTACAAATATATATAATGCATACAATTTTAATTCATACGTGACCCTAAATAATAAGTTAGTGACCCCCGAGGAGGTCGCGACCCCCAGGTTGAGAAACACTGGTCTAAAATATGAATTATACTATAAAAATATAATAAGAATAAACTATTAGAAACTGGTATAACCTGGACACTTATTATTGGTCGTTTAACCCAATATGTGCTTATTTACTTTAATTTAAGTAAAATTGAATTATAAAATTATCACTAACATTACTCTTTTTTTCATTGTAACAATCGTAGGTGTAGGTACAAAAAAATATAGTGTAGGCATGAGTGACGGTTGAAACAAACAGACGCGTATTGTTAACACATATTATAACAACTACTGAATTCTCGTTCATACTACATCGGATTTTCGGTGTGGAGAATGTAATTAAACCCTTCAGAGTTTTTTGGATAAATGTGAATAAGCTTTTCGAACGTACAACCAGATATTGTCCAACGAATTTTGTTTAAATTACTTTTATAAAGTACTGTCTTATTCTTATCCATATCAGAACTTTTTTACATATATATATTTTTTATTATTATTCTTGGTACAGCTTCAACTGCTAAGGTTATTAGCTTGCAACAGAAAATGAAATATTTAGTTACATATGAATGTACAATAGTTTCCTAAATTAGTTTTACATATAATTAAGTTTTGGTTACATAAAGATATATTAGCTCCTTAAATTAGGTTATACATATCAATTTGTTTTAGAAATTTGATGATTTTGTTGGTGTTGTCATGGGCTGGGTTGAGGGCTTCGGAGATGTTGTCGGGAATCTCAAGTCCCTTTTATATATTATCCTTCCGAACATCACAATATGTGTTTAACCAAATCAAATTTTCTATAAAATGTCTTTCAAAATTGTCACAACAATTTTTTTTTCTTTTGTTAGTACGAACCTTCGCATGTATTTTGAAGAGTTTATCTCCAGTATGAATCTTTTTCTCCTATTATATAATATACTGTTTTCCTCATAATGTATTTTTACTTCATATTCATTAGATTTGGTATTGTAACATTATCTTTTCCTAGTTCTACATAATACTGTTTTATTGTTAGATACTTAGGTCAATATTTAATTGATGATTTTTAAGATTTCATAAGAGATCTTTTTTTTATTTTTCCTATTGCTGGTACATTATAACGAAAATATAAAATTAATTGAAAAGTATAATATGATCTTCTTTACAACTAATATGTTTTGAAAAATATTTTTTTTAAATTACAATTTTGTCCATTTACAAATCAAAAATCTATAGTATACTTCTAATTGCTATAGAACAAATCCTTATACAAAGGTCAAGACCTTGCAAACGCTCGGGTAGGATCTTCTGGATGGAAACCTACACCCTTTCCTTTTCTAAACAAATGAAAACCTTTCAGGCTGAAATCTTTTTACAAAGGTTGTCATATCGTGTAATCTCTTCATCCTCGATCGTATAATATTTCTAATCATTGATAGGTTTAGCTGATGAAACGATTGCCGTTTTGTTTTTGATAGTTTTGCCCGTACTCTATACGCAGTAGCGTATTTTGAATTTTACTTCCTTTTTGAACGTTTCCTTTTAAACCTTTTATCATAAATATTGCAATTAAATGGTTTTTTTCCAGTAACCCTTTACTACAAATATTACACTCAATACACCTTTCAGTATTGTAAAATTGCATGTGCTTTTTTAATTGTAATGTATGAGGTGTAATATAATTTATTACAACTTATACAAACATAATGGGCGTAAATTGTGGTTTTTGTTTTGATAACACTGGCACTCGGTGTGCCAAGGAAATTATGTTTTCCAAATGGCATATTATTTTTAAATGACAATTTTTGTCAATTTACAAAACTAAAATCTATAATAAACTTCTATTTGCTATAGAATAAATCTTTATACATAGGTGCTGCAAAC
>NC_042495.1:19544576-19549293 GCF_005508785.2 Acyrthosiphon pisum
GTATTAGGGGCAATATAATTATTACATCTATACCAACGAATGTAATTTATACAAGGACATTCACCGTTCATTTCGTCATGGTAGTCAGCTGATCCTTTTTTCGATTTGAATACCAGCAGACCACCATTGACTAATCCTTCTTCTGATCCAATATGGACTATAACGAGTCGTTCCTCTGCCTGTTGGGTTGGGAGCACCTGTCGAAAGGTCAGACAAAAACATATCTCTGCTTGATATAACGATATTGTCAACCCAATTTTTTTTCCATACAATCATCAATGTTTGCCCACATCTCATCTAATTAATAAATTGTTCTTCCTTCTTGGCGATATTTTCGGATATCTTGTATAAATTTGGTTCGCCACAATATAATGTCGTCCCATTCAATAAGTGCGCTATTATGGCCTCTTTTACTCTACGTAAAATTTTGCTCACGTAATAAATGTTATAGGTTGGTTCTTTTGTATGTTTTTAGTGTTGGGTCACTGTTCACGGAAATTAAAGTCTTTTCCAATGTAGGTAAAACCTAACCTGACGTCTAAACCAAAAATCGTTTACCTTTTTACGTATAGCATTCCGTTCGAAATCGTCGACTTTTTCTTTGAATGTCAGCCTGATCTTCTGTTTGGAAGGTGATTGTATTGGTTTTGAATTCTTGTAGTCGTGTAACCATTCTATACGATACTGCTGCATGCGTCACAGGGACATCGGTTGTCACGTGCGTAAGCCAAGAAGCCCATGTGACCATTCGCCGTGGCGTACATGCACGTCCATTGGTCCCATGGACAACAGTTTTCCAATGCGTAGACCATGCAGTCCATGTGGCCGTTTTCCCCCGCGCTGCGGCACGTGTTGGATATCCATGGACAGCCGTATCCCCGTGCATACACTAGGCCAGGGGTTCACAACAAATAATATATGTGGGTACTATCATGTTAATTCATATAAATTGTAACCAGATGCAGATACAGGTAATTTCTTTGTAATTTTTATTGCTTTCACGTTCGATGGACTGGGCAATTCCCTTATTTGTTTTAAATCCAGTTTTTTACGTATTTGATCACGTTTTTCATGTTTACAATGCCTCTTTAGAAATGTATCATCCGACATTTGTTCTGTGTTTTTTACAGAAAAACGACCAGAATATTTATTTTTTTTTTAATTAGACAAGTAGGTAGGAAATTATATTGGATAATTTGTACAAGTTGAAGTTTAAAACTATTATACATACATGATATGTCTTAGGCGTGCACGTTTCTAACATTTGAAATGGTCCACATATATCCTCGATCGTATAATATTTCTAATCATTGATAGGTTTAGCTGATGAAACGATTGCCGTTTTGTTTTTGATAGTTTTGCCCGTACTCTATACGCAGTAGCGTATTTTGAATTTTACTTCCTTTTTGAACGTTTCCTTTTAAACCTTTTATCATAAATATTGCAATTAAATGGTTTTTTTCCAGTAACCCTTTACTACAAATATTACACTCAATACACCTTTCAGTATTGTAAAATTGCATGTGCTTTTTTAATTGTAATGTATGAGGTGTAATATAATTTATTACAACTTATACAAACATAATGGGCGTAAATTGTGGTTTTTGTTTTGATAACACTGGCACTCGGTGTGCCAAGGAAATTATGTTTTCCAAATGGCATATTATTTTTAAATGACAATTTTTGTCAATTTACAAAACTAAAATCTATAATAAACTTCTATTTGCTATAGAATAAATCTTTATACATAGGTGCTGCAAACGGTGACAACAAGTATACTAACAGTATCTGGTTGTAAGATGAAATGTACTCTAGCCAGAATATTTTATGCTACTAGTACATTGCTTCTTCCATCAGATGCTGATCACGTAGCATTAATTGGTATTGGCAAAGCAGAAATTAGTAATGATGTTAGTTTTTCATTTAAACCATTTATGGTATAATATTATTGTCATAATTTGACAAGTAGGTAGGTAATTATATTGGATATTTTGTACAAGTTGAAGTATAAAACTATTATACATACACGATATGTCTTAGGCGTGCACGTTTCTAACATTTGAAATGGTCCACATATACATTCAAATGCTTTTTTTCAGTAACTCTTTACTACAAATATTACACTCAATATACCTTTTAGTATTGTATAATTGCATGTGCTTTTTTAATTGTAATGTATTAGGTGCAATATAATTTATTACAACTTATACAAACGAATGTAATTTTATACAACGACACTTCACCGTTCATTTCGTCATGGTAGTCAGCTGATCCTTTTTTCGATTTGAATACCAGCAGACCACCATTGACTAATCCTTCTTCTGATCCAATATGGACTATAACGAGTCGTTCCTCTGCCTGTTGGGTTGGGAGCACCTGTCGAAAGGTCAGACAAAAACATATCTCTGCTTGATATAACGATATTGTCAACCCAATTTTTTTTCCATACAATCATCAATGTTTGCCCACATCTCATCTAATTAATAAATTGTTCTTCCTTCTTGGCGATATTTTCGGATATCTTGTATAAATTTGGTTCGCCACAATATAATGTCGTCCCATTCAATAAGTGCGCTATTATGGCCTCTTTTACTCTACGTAAAATTTTGCTCACGTAATAAATGTTATAGGTTGGTTCTTTTGTATGTTTTTAGTGTTGGGTCACTGTTCACGGAAATTAAAGTCTTTTCCAATGTAGGTAAAACCTAACCTGACGTCTAAACCAAAAATCGTTTACCTTTTTACGTATAGCATTCCGTTCGAAATCGTCGACTTTTTCTTTGAATGTCAGCCTGATCTTCTGTTTGGAAGGTGATTGTATTGGTTTTGAATTCTTGTAGTCGTGTAACCATTCTATACGATACTGCTGCATGCGTCACAGGGACATCGGTTGTCACGTGCGTAAGCCAAGAAGCCCATGTGACCATTCGCCGTGGCGTACATGCACGTCCATTGGTCCCATGGACAACAGTTTTCCAATGCGTAGACCATGCAGTCCATGTGGCCGTTTTCCCCCGCGCTGCGGCACGTGTTGGATATCCATGGACAGCCGTATCCCCGTGCATACACTAGGCCAGGGGTTCACAACAAATAATATATGTGGGTACTATCATGTTAATTCATATAAATTGTAACCAGATGCAGATACAGGTAATTTCTTTGTAATTTTTATTGCTTTCACGTTCGATGGACTGGGCAATTCCCTTATTTGTTTTAAATCCAGTTTTTTACGTATTTGATCACGTTTTTCATGTTTACAATGCCTCTTTAGAAGAATACCTCTTTCCTACTGTAAACACTGATAGGTACTGCTAATAAATAATATTTATAATTATAATTATACAATTATTTCTATAACATTGTAAAGTATAGTTGGGCCATACTTATATTATATTTATAGCAATCATGACTGTTGTGTAAAAAAAAAATGATTTGTACATATTATTGTGTATTGTACAATAATTAATTATGAATAAAAAAATCAGAAAAAAAGAAAAATTGTAAAGTGATTCCTTCTAAGAAAGGAATCCTATGCTATTTGTTCGAACTTGCCGCCGTTTCCAATATACGATTTGGCAACCGGTCCGCGAGACAGTGCATCGCGTGGCGAGCAGACGGGGGGCTCCGGACGAATCGCCGCCGGCTACGTTTAACCTGTCTTTTCCGTACGCTCTATGAGAGCTGACCGTGTGCGTTTGTCGCGTCCGGCCGTTTTTCTGGTGCCGACAACCTCGGGTTCGTGTGGTGTGCTTTATCCGCGCACGTTACTTATTCTACATTGTTTTCGACGCTGTTTTTATCGTTTCCGACGTCGTTGCGACTATCGTTTCATTATCATTTGAACGGATGTGACATGGTACAAAATATTGGAGTGCATTGTTAATATTATTGCCATCATATTCCGAAAGATGTTTCACATCAAATGATGAGAGCGTTTGAATCTTTCTGCAGTCATACAATCTCACATATTGGTCAGTAGCGCCAACTGCAAGCTGCTCAGTTCTAAGTTGGTTTATATCTAAGCATTTAGCTTTTATCTTTGTCCCCAAATTACCATATATCTTCAACAACGTAGTTTTAGATTTATCTGTAGGACATTCATGGCTCATTCTCATATCTACTTATAAATACGACTTTTTCATGGTCTTATCGTTTAAAAAAATATTAAATTGATATCTGTAGCCCTTGTAAGGAAGTAACGATCTTAAAAAAAAAAATATATACAAAAAATTAATGAATTAATTTAGATATCCATACACGTCTCGCCATTCCGAAAATCACCTTTGTTCTTCTGCTAATATCCAGCTATCCTCCACTTATATTCATCTTCACAGTTTTGAACGATGTTCAACCGAGCACATGTCATATGGTGATTAACATATTTTTTTCTTGTTATAATGTAGTACAAAGGTGACCTTTTCTTGAATGAATGGTCACCTCCGTACTTATACTATTGATGCGATAAGTTAATTTTTGTATCAACAAGTCAACAGTATAATTTTAGGTAACATATTTAGTTTATTATAAAAAAAAATGTAAGATATAATTTGGTACATAATATTATGGAATAAAATTTATCACAACAACTATAATCAGATTATTTTTATAAAACAAAAATGTTTGATATTTTATTGAATTGTTACATTATAATTAATTGGTTCATTGTGTTTAGGTTCTTTTAATAACCTGCTATTTGTTCTATTCTTCCTCATTTGTA
>NC_042495.1:19549343-19565570 GCF_005508785.2 Acyrthosiphon pisum
TCAATCCTAAAAAATAGAAACAGGGGTACAAATCTAGAGAAAAAAATCTTCTAGAATGTACTATTTGACGTCACAAATGTACTATTTGACGTCACAAATTTAATATTACGAAATATTACTAAAATTACGAAATATTACCACTGTTCTAAAGTGCAAAATGAAATGACAGACTTTTTTGAAAAAAGGTCTCTAATATATGATAATAAACTACTATATTTATATATAGGCAGAGGGATATCTTATCTATCTTATGTTTATGTTGTAGAAAATGAAAATACTTTGGTTGTTATTTGTTTGCGATTTATTTATGATTGGCGGAAAATATATATGTATTGAAAAATGTGTGTAATTGATGTATAACTGTAATTGAAAATGTATAATTGTAATTGAAAATGTATAAAATGTATAATTGTAATTGAAATCTGTAGAATTGTAAAATGAATGTAATTTATGTGAATTAAAAATGTATGTAATTTTATATAAAATATGTGAAATATTGATGTAATTGTATACAAATTGTATACAAAAAAGTACTCAAAAATTGATGTAAAAATATCAAAATTCGATGTAAAAATATCAAAATAATCTAATTTTAAGGTGATTTTTTGAATGTAAAAAAAACCGACTGCGCTCATATGAATATAACATATCTACTTACATAGTATACTTTTAATTTCTATAGAACAAATCCTCATACAAAGGTGTTGCAAACGCTCGGGTAGGATCTTCTGGATGGAAACCTACACCCTTTCCTTTTCTAAACAAATGAAAACCTTTCAGGCTGAAATCTTTTTACAAAGGTTGTCATATCGTGTAATTTCTTCATCCTCGATCGTATAATATTTCTAATCATTGATAGGTTTAGCTGATGAAACGATTGCCGTTTTGTTTTGATAGTTTTGCCTGTACTCTATACGCAGTAGCGTATTTTGAATTTTACTTCCTTTTTGTACGTTTCCTTTTAAACCTTTTATCATAAATATCACACTCAAATGGTTGTTTTCCAGTAACCCTTTACTACAAATATTACACACATTATACCTTTTAGTATTGTAAAATTGCATGTGGTTTTTTAATTGTAATTTATGAGGTGTAATATAATTTATTACAACTTATACAAACTAATGCGATTTTATACAAACATAATGGGCGTAAATTATGGTTTTTGTTTTGATAATACTGGCACTCAGTGTGCCAAGGTAATTATGTTTTCCAAATGCCTTATTATTTTTAAATGACCATTTATGTCCACTTACAAAACTAAAATCTATAATAAACTTCTAATTGTTATAAAATAAATCTTTATACATAGGTGCTGCAAACGCTCGGGTAGGATCTTCTGGACGGCAATCTACATATCTTCCTTTTTTCCACAAATCAAAACCTTTCAGGCTGAAATCGTTTGACAAAAGTTGTCATATCGTGTAATCTCTTCATCTATCTTACATTATAATATATTTAAACAACAATTAAGTATCCAAAATTGAAATCTAGAATTCTTAATAAATTATAATCTTAATTTTATTTATAGTCTTCACTAATTACTTTTAAACAATGATAGCAAATAGAAATTTCAATCCCCACGGTATTGCTTCAGAGCTGCACATCGTCTCGTCCTGTGGGCACCAGTTTTCCCGTCCGTTAATCTAGTAGTTCGTGTAACCATTCTATACGATACTGCTGCATGCGTCACAGGGACATCGGTTGTCACGTGCGTAAGCCAAGAAGCCCATGTGACCATTCGCCGTGGCGTACATGCACGTCCATTGGTCCCATGGACAACAGTTTTCCAATGCGTAGACCATGCAGTCCATGTGGACCGTTTTCCCCCGCGCTGCGGCACGTGTTGGATAATCCATGGACAGCCGTATCCCCGTGCATACACTAGGCCAGGGGTTCACAACAAAATAAATATATGTGGGTACTATCATGTTAATCATATAAATTGTAAGCCAGATGCAGATACAGGTAATTTCTTTGTAAATTTTTTATTGCTTTCACGTTCGATGGAACTGGGCAATTCCCTTATTTGTTTTAAATCCAGTTTTTTACGTATTTGATCACGTTTTTCATGTTTACAATGCCTCTTTAGAAGAATACCTCTTTCCTACTGTAAACACTGATAGGTACTGCTAATAAATAATATTTATAATTATAATTATACAATTATTTCTATAACATTGTAAAGTATAGTTGGGCCATACTTATATTATATTTATAGCAATCATGACTGTTGTGTAAAAAAAAAATGATTTGTACATATTATTGTGTATTGTACAATAATTAATTATGAATAAAAAAATCAGAAAAAAAGAAAAATTGTAAAGTGATTCCTTCTAAGAAAGGAATCCTATGCTATTTGTTCGAACTTGCCGCCGTTTCCAATATACGATTTGGCAACCGGTCCGCGAGACAGTGCATCGCGTGGCGAGCAGACGGGGGGCTCCGGACGAATCGCCGCCGGCTACGTTTAACCTGTCTTTTCCGTACGCTCTATGAGAGCTGACCGTGTGCGTTTGTCGCGTCCGGCCGTTTTTCTGGTGCCGACAACCTCGGGTTCGTGTGGTGTGCTTTATCCGCGCACGTTACTTATTCTACATTGTTTTCGACGCTGTTTTTATCGTTTCCGACGTCGTTGCGACTATCGTTTCATTATCATTTGAACGGATGTGACATGGTACAAAATATTGGAGTGCATTGTTAATATTATTGCCATCATATTCCGAAAGATGTTTCACATCAAATGATGAGAGCGTTTGAATCTTTCTGCAGTCATACAATCTCACATATTGGTCAGTAGCGCCAACTGCAAGCTGCTCAGTTCTAAGTTGGTTTATATCTAAGCATTTAGCTTTTATCTTTGTCCCCAAATTACCATATATCTTCAACAACGTAGTTTTAGATTTATCTGTAGGACATTCATGGCTCATTCTCATATCTACTTATAAATACGACTTTTTCATGGTCTTATCGTTTAAAAAAATATTAAATTGATATCTGTAGCCCTTGTAAGGAAGTAACGATCTTAAAAAAAAAAATATATACAAAAAATTAATGAATTAATTTAGATATCCATACACGTCTCGCCATTCCGAAAATC
Source organism: Acyrthosiphon pisum (assembly GCF_005508785.2). Lineage (NCBI taxonomy): Eukaryota > Metazoa > Arthropoda > Insecta > Hemiptera > Aphididae > Acyrthosiphon > Acyrthosiphon pisum. The sequence continues at coordinate 19,552,444 of NC_042495.1, forward strand.
ACCTTTGTTCTTCTGCTAATATCCAGCTATCCTCCACTTATATTCATCTTCACAGTTTTGAACGATGTTCAACCGAGCACATGTCATATGGTGATTAACATATTTTTTTCTTGTTATAATGTAGTACAAAGGTGACCTTTTCTTGAATGAATGGTCACCTCCGTACTTATACTATTGATGCGATAAGTTAATTTTTGTATCAACAAGTCAACAGTATAATTTTAGGTAACATATTTAGTTTATTATAAAAAAAAATGTAAGATATAATTTGGTACATAATATTATGGAATAAAATTTATCACAACAACTATAATCAGATTATTTTTATAAAACAAAAATGTTTGATATTTTATTGAATTGTTACATTATAATTAATTGGTTCATTGTGTTTAGGTTCTTTTAATAACCTGCTATTTGTTCTATTCTTCCTCATTTGTAATAACATTGGTTTACATTTGTTTTAATTTTATATAAAAAAAAAAAATGTATTGTAAGTACAAGTAGTATTGACGTGTAGGATTGTAAAAAGTTTACCATAGAACTGATACATGGTCATGTTTACTACGATTAGATATGATATCCAATTAATGCATTATATAAATTAGCCCCTGGCGTGGTCTAACAACTCGAAAGCTAATTTAGATGCATTTGATTTAACAACTCAAATAATCAGTGCTCGAACTAAAACAAAAATAGTGGTCGGACGTTGAGAAAATCCTAGACGTTCCGAAAACTCCATTTCATTGTGGATACATTGTAAAGTGACTTGCAGGGGACGCGTTTCCATCGTTCCTCTCTAAATTAAATGAAGGAAGCGGCACGCTGAAGTCTATGAAAATATGTTTGGTTGTATAAGTTGAAATTCGCAGTGAACAAATTGTTATTCAAATGAGTAGTTAAAGAATAGTTAACATCTAGTTAATAAAAAAAAAATTATTATTTGTGTTACAAGGTTTATACATGGTGAACCGTTATCAAACATCTTTTAAATATTTTTTTAATCTATCATACATCTTATGATATATGAAAAAAAAATTGTTTTAAGAATTAATATTTATACTTACATTTTGGGCGTAACTTACGGTTTTCGTTTGGATAAATTCTTAATATAATATTATCCGTCAACTATTTTTTGTGTTGATTTTTTTCAAAATATTTTAGTACTGAAAAAAAAAATTACATTCCGTAATGTACATGTGCAAAGGTTGTATTATCGTGTTAATCCTCCATGAGACTGATTACAAAATATTCAATTTTCATGAAATTTGCTTCCTTTAATTTCTAATTAAAACAATACAGAATAATTTAATAGTACATAAAAATAGGGACAACAACTTTCTTTTACATCATACTATCATGGGCCAATCACAGCCGTAACGGACTGACACGCGGCTGATCGTCGTCTTCACCCTATTCTTCTTCTTCTCGTGCAGTTTCTTTGCGATCAGTTCCTGTAAGATAACTCCACTGAATTCCATTTCCATCTGGGACCTTACCGTAAAGATTTCGAATGGCACAGTTCTATATCGAAGGTGGTGCAATCGAAATTCTCGTTGTCTATAGTCCACGCGTAGTCAACGTCGGTTTGCCTCTCCGGCGGCGGCCCCAGCATTTCCGACAAACAGCCAAGACTCGTCTTCGGAGGAGTCGGAATCAAACAACCACTAATCCATTTTGTGTAGTAGTTCTATTGACAACGTTCTGTCGAGCCTTCAATGTAAGGTCAGTCTCTCTCACATTTTCAAACACGTTGACTTATCACCAGTATAAATATTTTTGTTTCTTTTCTATAATATAGTGTTTTCTTCTTTGTGTATTTTTACTTCCTAATCATTAGCTCGTTATTGTAACGTTATCTTTTCCTAGTTCTACATAATACAGTTTTATTGTTAGATACTTTGGTCAATGTTTATTTGAAATGACAAGTGCAAGGTACTTGATTGAAGTATTTTTTAAATGATCCGACCCACTTTGCAAATCGCTGAGACACGACTGACACCACGTCTGTTACGTCTCCTCGCCATGATTATTATCTAACAGACTCGCCTTACGTATTTAAATATGACCGTCAGCGGACTGCAGCGATTAGAGCAAGGGAATCGCGCTCGTAAGCATGTTTGTTGGAAAAATAATTCAGCCGAAAACAGATCTGTGAAATACCGATAAACGTCGATATGATTTGGAATTAAGTAAAAATGAAAAAATAACGTTTTAACTCTTTAGTTGCTACAATTGCATCATCATTATTCCAAGGTTCACATGTGACACAGTTATCTAGAATACTTGATTCGTCTCTTCCAGTATTATATTACCTCAACATTTTATGCGTTTTCCTTTTTCTTCATATTTATTGTTTTAATTTGTTAATTGGAACTTTATCAATACTTTAGTGACATACAGTCGAGATTTGATCGATTAAACTCATATAACCAGAAAGAATATTATTCCGGAGGATGCAATTTTAAATTCGATGTTTGAGAAAACCGTTCATCACAGACATCATATGTGTATGGACTTCTGCTACTTTTATGTAATTGTGTGTTCTTTCATTTGACTTTTAAACATGTCAATAACGTTATCACGTAAATTGTTTAAAATTAAAACAATACAGAATAATATAATAGTTCTTAAAAATAGGGACAACTAATTTTCTTTTACATCATACTATCATGAGCCAATCACAGGCGCAACGAACTGTCATGCGGCTGCTCGTCGACTTATTCCTCTTCTTCTTCTCGTGCAGTTTCTTTGCGATCAGTTCCTGTAAGATTACTCCAATGAATTCCATTTCCATCTGGGACCTAACAGTCAGGATTTCGATTGGCATCAGTCCTATGTCGAATGTGGGGCAATCGAAATTCTCCTTGTCTATAGTCCACGCGTCGTCAACGTCGGCTTGCCTCTCCGGCGGCTGCCTCAGAATTTCCGTCAAACAGCGAAGACTCGTCTTCGGAGGAGTTGGAATCAAACAACCAATAATCCATTTTGTGTAGTAGTTCTGTTTGACAACACATTTTAGTATTGTGAAATTGCATGTGCTTTTTAATTGTAATGTATGAGGTGTAATATAATTTATTACAACTTATACAAACGAATGCGATTTTATACAACGACACTTCACCGTTCATTTCGTCATGGTAGTCAGCTGATCCTTTTTTCGATTTGAATACCAGCAGACCACCATTGACTAATCCTTCTTCTGATCCAATATGGACTATAACGAGTCGTTCCTCTGCCTGTTGGGTTGGGAGCACCTGTCGAAAGGTCAGACAAAAACATATCTCTGCTTGATATAACGATATTGTCAACCCAATTTTTTTTCCATACAATCATCAATGTTTGCCCACATCTCATCTAATTAATAAATTGTTCTTCCTTCTTGGCGATACTTTCGGATATCTTGTATAAATTTGGTTCGCCACAATATAATGTCGTCCCATTCAATAAGTGCGCTATTATGGCCTCTTTTACTCTACGTAAAATTTTGCTCACGTAATAAATGTTATAGGTTGGTTCTTTTGTATGTTTTTAGTGTTGGGTCACTGTTCACGGAAATTAAAGTCTTTTCCAATGTAGGTAAAACCTAACCTGACGTCTAAACCAAAAATCGTTTACCTTTTTACGTATAGCATTCCGTTCGAAATCGTCGACTTTTTCTTTGAATGTCAGCCTGATCTTCTGTTTGGAAGGTGATTGTATTGGTTTTGAATTCTTGTAGTCGGCAATTGTCGTTTGGATCATTTTCTGGGCAATACCCGTTTTCTGGGATAGCAATTTCACCATTTCCTCAACCTTAATTGGTTGTTCGACACTTTTGGATTTGTATAAGTTTATTATCATTTGTTTTTATCGACTCTCGTCTATTGTCACAAGGCTTACCTTTTAGTGATTGGCGAAGCCATAACAATAATAATAATAATAATAATAATAATAAATAATATATTTTATTTTCCTACTGTAAACACTGATAGGTACTGCTAATAAATAATATTTATAATTATAATTATAAAATTATTTCTATAACATTGTAAAGTATAGTTGGGCCATACTTATATTATATTTATAGCAATCATGACTGTTGTGTATAAGAAAAATTATTTGTACATATTATTAATGTATTGTACAATAATTAATTATGATAAAAAAAATCAGAAAAAAAGAAAAATTGTAAAGCGATTCCTTGTAAGACAGGAATCCTATTTTATTAGAAATTAAGTTATTTTAATTGTATATAATGTAGGATTATTAGTTATAAAGCCAATACATCCCTAATTAATTACCACTGTTTGCTGATATTTTGGTAACCTTTAAAAATACTGTAAAAAGACCATTAAATGTAGAGCATAGATGGGTCATATTTATAATTATTTTATTTAAAACATAACTTTTATAAAAAAAAAACATGTGTTTATTAAACTTATTAAACTATTGCAATAAGAAATAAATAAAAAAAAAAAAAAAAGAAAACAGAAAAAAGAAAAATTGTAAGGTGATTTCTATCCTATTAAAAATTAAGTCATTTCAATTGTATACAACGTAGTGATATTAGTGATTAAGCAAAATACTCAATTAATTACAACTGTTTGGTTGTTATTTGTGGAACCTTTAAAAATACTGTAAAAAGACCATTCCACTGTAGAGCATAGACGGATCATACTTATAATTAATTTATTGAAAAAATTGTATTAATTAATAATGTATTGCAAGAAGTAATTAAAGAAAAAAAAATAGATTAAAATTAATTCTAACTAATTAGTAATGTATTGCAATAAGTTATAGAAGAAAATATAAAAAAAATAATAATAATAAGGTGATTCCTATGCTATTAATAATTAAGTAATTTGAATTGTATACACTGTAGGAATTAGTCATAAAGTAATAAAGTAATCGTCCTCAAGTCTCAACCAATCACCACACCTTCAAAATAATCATAAAGGCCATTCAACTATTTGATTTTGTTTTTGAAAAAAATTTTCCCTGATTAGTCAAAAGAGAAGACATAAGATTTCATAAATTAATAATTATTTGTTAATTTGTGAACATAAGACTGCAATCAAAAAACAATTGTACAAAACTGAGTGTTTTGAGCACGTCTAAACTCAATTGAATAACTTCAATGAACTATAAATCGTATCAATATCCAAGGACAATGATTTCATAGCATCAGTAGCTGGACAAACATTTAATGTTAGTATTCAATAGTGGGAATAATATTTTATTTCTTCGTACATATAATATTTTATTTCTAATTAATGGAATAAATTAAAATACTTTAATGAATAATATTTATAGAAACATTAATCAAAATTGAACAAGAGTATGGAACAATGTATGAGAGAATGCAACAAAGACCATCTCTAAGAGCCCGACGTCGCACTTACGTTCAACTTGACAGAAAAATCAGCGCAGCCTGTGAACGGTTGGCCCAGAGTAGGATTTCTGTTAGAGAATTCCTGTTGTTCTCTGGGCATTTGGCTTATGGTGCAGGTATGCAATATTATACATCTAAAAGAAAATAAAAAAATAATTAGTTTTTTTCAAGTGAATATAAATAAAACAAATCATAATTTTGGGTAAAATACAACATAATGTTTACATTAAAAAAATGTTATTTCCTAGGATGAAGACGTGGAGTTAGCCGCATTGATGTGCATAATGTTCACCCCAAATCGTTGAAACTATTGAAGGTTAGTAAAAAAAAAATAACTAAAATATTCACAGTTCGATGTTCACAATGACAATATGCAATTATCTAATAATTATTTTGTATAAATAACATTTCAGAAAAATTCTTACGTTGTTGGACGTTTGATTTTTATAAAATTAAAAATAATTAACCCCAAAATAATACCATTTAAGTACTTAGTAATATATGGAAATTGTTAATTATAGGAATAGGAAGAATAGGTGTTCAAATACAAAACCAGGTTGAGCAGTAATAACGAAACGCAGAACAGTTTCCCGGTTAGTGTTCAATTAAATTATATTTTATAACACCGATCATAAAAATAAAAATTACAAAATATATTTATATTTGTGTGTCCGTTTTCAGTTCAATATTTTGCAGATTTTGAGATTGATGAAGACAGGAATCCACTGTTCAATGTCATTCGTGAAATGAAAGTATGGAGGATGGCAAGAGTACTGGAGGAGATCCCTGTCATACCAATCAACAATACCATTTCATTACTAAGGCAAATAAATTGTTGTGATATTTGCCTTAGCAACCAAAAAACACATGCCGTTTGTCTTGAAGACACAAGTGTTTGTGTCCAGACTGTGCAGATAAAATATCAAACCGATGTCCAATCTGCAACACTCTGATCACAAATGTAATTCGTATTTTTGATTAAACATGTACTTATAATTAGATTATTTTAAATTATCTAACATGCCTCGTGTTAGGTAGGTACTCTGATTTATTGTGATTGATTACAATCTAATATGTACCTACTCCCAATATTTTATATTATTTATGTAAATATGTCATTAGCTGTTTAGTAAGTACCTATTTATTATATAATATTATATGGCAAACTGAGGAAAATGTATATCTTTTTCTCAAACTCTTCAACTGAATATTTTCAGCTCACCTACTGTATCTTACATTAAAACTTAATTACTTTAATACTGAAGTATACTTAAACATAATATGTATCAATATAATTACCTTGGTTAAATATATATATATTTTTTTTTTTTATTATTTGTTAAAGATAAATTATAATAGTCATAATATTAGAATTTTACAATACTTATATTATATTTTAAACTAGAAGTATGATACGTAGCACTCTAATTAGCACCCTAATTACTCAAATGTAACTAAGATAATATGTTATGTTATTTTTATTTTTAATTAAATATTTTTTGACAAAGGTTTTGTTAAATTTAATACACTATTAATTACATGTATTCAAGGTTATATAGTATTAAATAAAAATAAGTATGTTAATACATTTTGATGAACAAGAAATTGTAAATAATACATAATATATAATTTCTTTGTGCAATTATACTGTAGGTAGTATCTAACCTATTAGGTACAATCATAACTAATTAATTGATATCTTTGAAGTTGTTGTAAGGTTTGATGTTCTATATTTAGTTGTAAGTTGTTCATCAGTCGACAGTAAGTTCTGAGCTCGTAGTTTTTTTATTAATTTTATATATATTGATAAGTACCTCAAAAATATAAATGCAAAATAGTTAACGAATATTAAGGTTTCATTAAATGAAATAATGTAGTTTAAAAATACATTTTAATTAAATTACAATATTAAATATTGTAATTAATTACTAATTGGGTTATATAAAAACTGTAAAACATTGCCCTAACTTGGGTAATATGTTATGTTATTTTTTACTTCTTTATTGTAATCTTTTTTTTTTTTTTATAAATGTTTTGTGACAAAGGTATTGTTCAATTATTATATTATTAATTAAATGTTATTAACATTAGAGTTATTATTAAAACTTATATATTTTGACTTATATATTTAACTCTAATACATTGTTGTCAAACGAGTATTTTTCGAAATTTATATTGATAGAAATAATACCTACATATTTCGGTAGGATATAAAAAAAATTTTAATTATCAGTGATAATATCTTAATAACTATAATTTGTGGTTCAAACCTATGTCAATTGTGATAGTCCACAGAAATTTGATATTACAATAGTTTGAATGTACTTAATATCTGGGAACTTCTAAGCTAGGCAAAGAACAAGCATGATATACTATAAATATATAGCAAGGTATTAGGAAGTCTAAACCAGTGGTATTCAACCGGTGGGTCGCTAGGTACCCAATTCTGGGTCACGTAACCTATAAACAAGGATCGCAGCAGAACTTTCTTGTAAAAAAAAAAAATAAATTTATAAAATTAGAAATTATGAAATCAAATAAGTTATTAATGCATCGAAGAACTATATTTTACAGTAGATAATATAATGACAGTTAAAATGTCTCCTTAGTAGCTACTTATATTGAGTAAAAAAATAAACTTATTGATAAAATAAATTCCCAAAAAATGTGTTGTCTCGGGTAATTGAACATTTCCCCCCTGACATTTCCCCTCAACGGTTTTAGGTTTACTAAGAAATTCCCCCCCCCCCCGCACATTTTGTTTAAAAATATTATTATTGACTAATAATAATGAATTTAATAATAATATATTATTTATAACTTAATAATTTGAAATTTTCATTTTTTCATAAAATAAAAAATATATAAACATTTTTTTTTTTTAATTTCATAAATATAATAGATTATAAATGTATATGTTTTGTCTATTGAACTACTTGAAACAATAAAAATTTAAAAAAAAAAAAAGTATAAATAAAATACAATTCATAATTAACATAAACATGATACCTACATTGTGTAAAAAACATTCTTTTGTTATTTCTAAACAAATATCTTTTAGCCTTTGTTCATATTTTTTTATTTTTTGTTAAAACAGTACCCCTTTGGATATTTAACAATTTAATAATTGCTTTTGAATTTCATTCAAGTAGTTTATTTTATCAGAATTATACATCTATAATTAGTTATATTTATGAAAATATTTGAAAATATAAGATAATAGGTAAAAAAATAATTTCATATTAAATAATAAAATAATATTATTAAATAGTAGACTTAAAAAAAAAATGGGAGGAAAATGTCCGCATCAAATATATATTGGAGGGAAAATAACCTACTACACCGAAACAGTCGGAGGGGGGGAATTGTAATACAAATTTCTAAAAATTGGAGATATCACAACAAAATCACTTGGCCAAACTCCATGTAAAAAACGGCTAGTTAAAAAAAAAAAATCTCTAAACACTATAAAGATGTGATAACATATATAAATATTAAATTATGAGTAAACTGAATTTTAAGTACACTTATGTTGTTTCAGTAATTTATTTACTTTGCGAAAAATTATAATAAACCTATAGTTTAGGTAAGGTACTTTTATGACATGGCACACGAAATAATAGCGTAAGCTAAATATAAACAAAAGGCATTAGAAGTTCATTGCAATTCAAAATATTATAATGGACGCATTTCTACTGAAACTAATTACTCGCCAAGTAAATAAAATATTGAAACAAAAAAGTGTACTTTAATTATACCAGCTATAATATCTACCTACCTATACATAATGTAGATTTTATTACAAGTAAAATAAAGGAACCTATCGGTGGCATATACTCGACAAACCGTTTGAAAAGGTAGAAATCGGTTGAATTTACATTCGCCCTATATGTATACGATAATATATAGCATTAATTAAAATATTTAAAAATAAACCTATTATCTACAGCATATTACCGATATAAGACATTGCTTTGATGGAAACGGCTAATGGTGAAAACGTGTTAATAGTGTGTCGCAACTCAGGTACTAGTTGAAGTATTTACAAAGTAAGTATTAGGTATAGTATTTTGTTGACTTTTTATTGTTTGTACCCGGGCCAGACAGGTGCCATGTCGCCATTACGCACGGCGGTTAAACGACAACTGGGTAATAATACAAATTTTAACTGCACAGTAATGTTCTTTTTTCCGATAGGCATTTGGTTTTATTATTAGTAAATAGTAGGTAATTACTATTATTATTGTCAATACAGCACGTACGAGTACCTACAAATACAATACAATAAACGCGTTTATTGTTTGCAGCACGTTTCCAAAATACTCAAAAGAACGATAAATTCTCATAAATTTCTGTTAAATCCGACGTTTTGCGCCTTAGTAGAACACTTATAATAACACTATAGCAGTGGCGGATTTAATTGTCGTTTAGTCGGCAAATGGCAACGGGGCCCCCTCCTAAATTTTGCAATTAGGCCAACCTAAATTATAAAGTCGATTTTTTTTAAATTTTAACCAAAAAAAAAAAGTATATTTCAAACTAGAATATAATTTACCATTGTTTTAATAATAAAATAATTTAAATATATATGAATACTTCAAAAGTAGAAAATATTATAATTAAATAAAGTAGAAAAGATCGAAGTAAATATTTATATACCTACGTAAATTTAAGTTAGGTATTCTACATTCTACATTCTACATCCTCAAATAAGATTATTTATAAATATAAATTAATATAATATAATATAATTTTTCATAGTATATAAATTTGTAAGTATAGTAACAATCTTTTTATTACTTAATCAGCAGCGTAAATCATGATTTATTGGAAACCGTTTTCGCGAAAAATTCGCAACGTAAGTATACATATAAAAATTTAAAAATGTGGTAAACAGGGCTGTGCGTTTGCACTATGTTTTTCATATTATAAAAGTTTATACATTTAACGAGTTACGACATTATTTCTTACGACAGCTATACAATTTCTATGCAATTGCTATAACTATAACTATAAAGTATTGATTGAAATTTAAAATAAGTTTTATTATTATTAAATTAAGTATAAAATTATAAATAGAAGCAACGAGTGATTCCCTCCACACCACCAATTCACTCGCCAACCTAGCCGACCGGTCAATCACCCACAGAAACATACACACAAATCATTATTGATTTTCGGCGGGTATATAGGACCGACCACCGACTCCGACTGCGGTGTCCCTAGTAATCCCTAAAGTCACATATAAAATAATATACACCGCGTTTCTTGAACAATGAAAAGAAATCACCTCGTCCGCCTTATGTGTGGTCCCCGTCTTGGAAACGAACTTTTATTATGAGAGTTATTTATTAAATTATTAGTATCATGCAGTCGACATTATCTGGTAGGTATTCGATTATATCGGCCGGTACTTATATAATTTATATTATGCTCGTTGACGTCAACACTCGATAGATATTTCAATTCCAATAATAATTTTTCGGCATTTCTTATCAACGGCCTATAACCTCTGATAATTATTACAATGTTTAAAGGACCGCGAAACAAAAAAAAAAATGACTTTGGTTCAATTAATAGTTAGTTAATTACTATAACTAACGGTGGTACTAATATTTGTATACGTCGATTCGTTAAGGCGCTAGAGTCCAAGAGAGATAGCCGCGTGACGTCACAAGATCACACGGCGCGGTGGCGGCGTATACTTTTACACAGGAATCGCCGAAGCGGTCTTAGTTATTTTTTTATATTTTTGTTATATTCTATAGAAATTAATAATTAAGACAATTATCATAAGTCTGCGGGTTTTAATAAATGTTAGTGTACGTTTTGTCGTTTTACTAAATTTAAATGTACCTATGTAATTAGTTTTTATTACCTCTATTAACTATGCTATTTTGAGATTGTTTATTACCACTTTTTAATCGTTGCCGTCAATGTAATTCTACAGTTGTATCCGTCCAACATTATATCCAAGGGGCATAACTATCTGTTATAACTATATGTGATAGAAACCATAAATTAAATTGGCGTTCACAAAATAAGAGCAATAAACGTCCATTAGGAAATATATTGATTGGATCTGCTTTGACTTTATCCGGAATCCTGTACACACAAATGGTAGTTTTCTGTGATTCATTAAAACTATCATTTTTTTCTCGTCCGGTTTATGATAAAATTATTAAGCGTTATACTGGACCAGTAATCTGTAATATTCGGGAAGATCAAAAGAAAAGTACAATTGACTGTATTAAAAATTCAGAAAATGATATTTGGTTAGCCGGAGATGGGCAGTATGACTCTCCAGGCTTTTGCGCCAAGTTTTGCATCTATTTGGTAATGAATTTACGTAGCGGAAAAATAGTAGACTTTAAACTTGTTCAAAAAGGTATGGTAATTAAAACTGGAATAATTATAGCACACTTTTTTTGTTTCAATAATTTATTTACTTAGCGAGTAATTAGTTTGAATAGAAATACGCCCAGTCAACATATATACGAATATTAAAAATCGTTAGTCACAGTTTTTTTTTATAAGCATTTAAAGTTCAAAAAATGACAAAATATGGAAAAATCACGAAAATTTGCAAATTATTTTGAGTTAAGAATTCGTAAAAATTTTTCTTTTTAAATCCAAGATTTTAAAATGTAATACAAGATTCCTTATAAGATTATCTACCTTTATCAAACAAAAAATATCTATAAAAAAGTCAGATAAAATTTTTATGATCGTTTGAAATTCAAATTTTTACAACATTGGATATTCACTCGATTTCTCATGTAGCGATTTCCTTATTTTGTTGTAATTCAAAAACGAATAACTGTACATACATGAAAATTTTACTGAATGTTTATATTTGCATTTCCTATACACCATACAATTTTGAAAATATTTTGACTCTTTTTGAGCTGTTTAGGGACATTTTCAGTTTTCAATTTTTTTAGTTTTATCTGTTTGGCCAAAAAGTGTAAAAATTTAATACAAAACTGATATATTGTTACAATATCAGTTGAAAATTATTAAAAATACATAAGATCGAATTTTGACAAAATTTATCAAATTTTAATTTGAATAATTATTTTGTAGTTAAAAATGTATAAAATGTTCAACTTTTGTATCTAAGATTTGAAAATTTAAAACAAAATTTCACGTAAGTAATTAATTCTGTTACCAAAAAATTTAAAAAATACATTTACACAGTTTATTTTTATAGTCATTTTAAGTACAAATTTGGAATGAAAAGGTTTTAACTGATATTTCTTGGCTTCATTCACATCATTTATATTTGTATGAGTTAGAAGTTATAGAACTTGGCACTTTTTAATTTTTTGTATCTCATTAAATAATCAACGGATCGATACGATTTTAATATTAAATTCTACTACAATAAACATTAACTTATACTTATACTATACTATATGATTGTATGCAGGAAAAATGATTTTTCAAAAAAATTGATTTAGAACCTTTTCGTTCTGAGTCGACGCAGTATCATTTTGTAGTTGCTTGGGCTTTGGGAAGGACGTTACCTACTTAGATACCTACCTCTAGGGATTCGAAATAACTTTGTATCAAAAAACCTAATGCCTAAATGCCTAATAGTGCGTTATAGGTAGGTATTTATCATTTTGTGAACTAGACGATGTCCATCTATAATTAAAGCGTATTTTGTTCATACTATCTCGACAAGTTTCACAATCTAGATATCTTGCAATTATTCATATTACAAGAGATCGATTTCACTGTTTTTGTATAT
>NC_042495.1:19566082-19578478 GCF_005508785.2 Acyrthosiphon pisum
CTTAATATATATACTATAAATTATTATAATGTGTTTTACATCTGTATCAAAAGTGGTGTTCAAACCGTCGTTTTCACAAGTACATATTGTGTAGTATAAAATATAATCCGATCATTCTGAACGTTATCAGTTTATCTTATAGTATTGTATTTTTTCTTTTTATTTTATTCAGTTTTCAAACAATTGTATCGCGAAAAAAAGTTTAAGGCTTAAAGTTGTTGATGATGAAAAAATAGCGAAAAGATTATAACCGGGTGTGGATAGCTAAAGCGAACGGGGTTAATATGAAAGGTTACAGTGGGATTTGGTCATATTATATTCAGAGGTTATGTTTGAAAGGTTTTAAATTCGAAAATTATTCAAATTTTTAGTTTCCCCGTGGAGAGAAGAATAGCTATTTATTTTACAATGATGAGTGTTTTTATTTGTCACGTAAAAAGTGTTGCTTTTTAATAAAATTGCTCTATAAATGTCATTATGAAGTATCTCCTTTATAATTAAAATTTATAAGTATTTTATAAAAAAAAAAATGGAGAAAAATGGAGAAAAAAAACCACTAGATCTAAGGCTAGACCGTTTTAAATATTGAAAATCGATTTTGGGTTATTTTTCACTGTTTACGAAATAAGATTTTATAGAAAATTGAAAAAATTTAGTGAGTTATATTTTAGAACTTAATTTATTGTAATTATTCAATAATACATTTTACATATTTATATTTTACTGAAATATCAAATTGCAAAGTGTGTATTATCGTATATCGTGCAGGGCACGAATTGGCTTTAAAAATTGCAATCCGGTAACATTAAAATAAACAATATTATAGACATAATATTATGAACAATAAATAAAAACATATCTATTTTTTTTTGTTAAAACACACAAGTTTTAATTGCCAACAAGGAATAAAAAAGATAATATTATTATGAGTGTTTTTAAAATTTGTAATCATTGTATATAGGTATTCTTTAATATGAACCAATCGGTTTTTTCAAATCAATATATCATCATTGTATCAATATATTTAATACAATATAAATAATAGTCCAGTCATATTAGGTTTTCAGCTCGAAAAAACGTCCAGTTATCTGAAAGGTGTTGTTGTACGTCATAAACAAATATATTTTTAACTGATATTATACCCACGATTCCACGATGGACCAATAATAGGTACGTCGCATCTATTATATACGATTATCATTACGATAGTACAATCGGGACGCCGACCAGTAACTTATTATAATATACCTACCGATTACTGATGCAATGACTACGTGTCTACGTATTACCGTTTTAGTTAACCGCAGCAAACGCGTAAGACGTCCAAGTTAAGCACCCAAATTTTCACACCATGACGAGGAGAACATTTACTGCGCAACGTCGTTTTTATTTTTTCGATATCGCGCAAATGTTCTTATTGTTTAAAAATTCATTAATTTTGAGTTTTTCAAACTTGAATACTTTTTGTTCAGTTCTGATATAGAATAAATAAAAAAGTCGTTGCACACTTAATCCCTGTAAGTATTCTGCTCTTTAAAGTGTGAACATTTGGTTGCTTATCTTCCACTATACAGAGTGGCCCAACGTGCAAAGCAATTTTTACTTGATGTCTCACATTCGTAGGACGTAGACGACCCGTACGGATAGCAATAGTAGCGTACTGTATTGTGCATCGACTAACGTCGTGGGCGATCCGTTCTCAGCGTGTAAACTCGGAGGGTTAGCACGTCCTACACATAATATGTTGTGTAGTATACCGAAGGTCGTGTTCCAGGAACGCTATTATATAACAAGAAAAAAAATATACAGATAAGAGGGTGGATTATTCTATTACATTTAAGTGTATAACAATAAATACGTTACAATATATAACATAAGAAGTCGAAGAGACCCCGGTGTACCTATAATGTATTATACTCGAAGGGGGACCACCGACCAGTTTTAATGATTTTCGAACATTATATATATATATTATTGCACATAACATTGTTGCTAGCAGATCGTATATAAAATAATTATATACAAATTATAAAATATAAAATAGGAACTCGTAAAGTGCATATAAAACTGACGAACATACAGTGCAATGTTGCCGCTCTCATTAAACGTTACGGATCTCATAACATCCACTATATAAAATGGCCAACATAGGTACAATACAATTGAACATAATAAAATACACGCGGGTGTGCACACAAAAATTTATAAAAATGGGTCTCTGCGAGATCCGGCTATTTTTGGCTGGAAATCGTTCTAGGATACCTGCAATACCAATATATGGAGAAAACGTTACGAGATCCACCCGTTCGGATCTCACGACGAAAACGGATCTCGCAACGCTGCTCATTTTCCATACGCCGGATCTCCTAACGTACCACGAGTACGGCCACACACACACACACACACACACACACACACACACACACATACAAACACCCCTTACGTGCCCACATGGGTCCTTTCGAAGAGTCCTCGATTGTGTTTCAATACAACATTCTTATATTTAATAAAAATAAAAAAAGTTATAATAGAGTACATTACGACACAAGGAGGATTACCATCGCAGGAGGTACCTAATTCTAAAATATACTGTAGTGGTATATTTAAGAATGTGTATAGCTTGACAGTTTTATTATACCGATTCGAACCCCAAAACCATAAATAATCAAGACAGAAGACGAGCCGTCGCGTCGGCGCCGGTATCCAGTCGGTATAGTTTGTAAGAGACGGCGATTTCGGCTTAAGAACACGATATTGTTGTAACAATAGATCTGTGATGGGTTATTTATTTTTCATACCCATTTTACATGGCTATAGTCACACTAAAATATAATTGTTTGTTTCTTTCGAAAGTACTCGGACGCCTGCAGTTCGAAAGTACTCGGACGCCTGCAGTTCGAATTCAATATAATAACCATTCCTCGTTTTATAATATAAGCCACAACGCAGTGGTTCCGTCCCAGCATTAGGCACGGATCACTTTTGTAAATTTTCCGCCACCGCGGCACTACGTAATTCCACTCCCCCTACCGCTTATTTAATTGTAATTTATACGTACTTACATAATGAAATCAGAAACACGGTAAATTTTCTGGAAATTTTAATTCATTTACTTATTAATGATATTACAATTTATTTATAAAAAATTGATAGACATAAAGTTCTTTAGTTTCTTTAGTAGTGGAGTTATATTCAAAGCTGATTTTTAGAATATTTAAATATACAATAAGACCATAATTTCAAATTCATGAAAGTTTTTGTACCACGTATCCTGCGGCGATAAAAACTTTTGTTTTTTTTTTAAATGAAACCCCTCTTTTTTATTAAAAATTATTAAAAAATGTAGTGGATATATTTTTTTTGAAAATGCAGATGTGCAAAATTCAAAATTCGGACGAGTAGTTTCTCAGTTATTAAAATATATATTCTAAAAAATAATATACCTAGTTCAAAAGTGATTTTACAAAAATATACAATTTATTTAATATTGGATCTAGTATTTATTATACATGGGCCATTTTTACAAATTATTAATATTGATAAATCAATATTATTTTTAAATCCCATTATCATGGACCTGTTTTTCTTTTGTACACAAAATTAAATAGCTCAAAAACTACTTGTTTGAATTTTATTTTTAATACATCAACATTGTTATAATATACTATAAGTCTTGGTAATAAAGCTGTTCATAGTCTGCGTTCGGGCGTTCGTTCTACTATAAATTATTGTCACTTATTAGTAAATTATACCTCTATTATAGCTTTGTATTTATTTAATTACTAACTCAAATAGCTGTTTAATATAATATTGACATATTGAATTGTTGATCCATTAGTGCTGTTATTAATATTGTAATTTTATTATTGTGAATTATTATAAAATGGTCGTGTAACGGTGAGATATAAATATTATCCATTGTTTTAATCATTCCTCAAACAATATACACCAAAACGAATAATTTACATATACTTGAGGTAAAATTTATTATGGTTACCCTTATTTTTAGATTCAAGTACTCGCACAACTTACATTATATATATTATTCACAAATCCACAATTACTAACTTGTGCACACTAACACTTATACGTCTTGCTATGCGATCCGGTGTAACAGGCGATTTAACAGGTTCAATTCCTTTGCGAAGCTAGGGATATATACGCGCGCCCACACACATACACACAAACGCCCCTTACGTGCCCACATGGGTCCTTTCGAAGAGTCCTCGATTGTGTTTCAATACAACATTCTTATATTTAATAAAAAAAAAAAAAACGTTATAATATAATACACTACGACACAAGTAGGATTACTATCGCAGCAGGTACCTAATTCTAAAATATACTGTAGTGGTATATTTACGAATGTGTATGGCTTGACAGTTTTATTATACCAATTCGAACCACAAAACCATAAATAATCAAGACAGAAGACGAGCCGTCGCGTCGGCGCCGGTATCCAGTAAGTATAGTTTGTAAGAGACGGCGATTTCAGCTTAAGAACACAATATTAATGCAACAATATATAATATATATTATGTGATAGGTTATTTATTTTTCGTACCCATGTCACATAGCTATATTCACACTAAAAATATTTGTTTCTTCCGAAAGTACTCGGACGCATGCAGTTTGAATTCAAACGTTTTTCCGCAACCACGGCACTACTTAATTCCACCCCCACCCCTACCATTATTTAATTACAATTCATACGTACTTAAATAATGAAATCAGCAACACGGTAAATTTTCTGGAAATCTTAATTAATTAATTAATTATTAATGATATTACAATTTATTTATAAGAAATTGATAGACATACATTTTTTTTGACCACTTGAGACGAGCCAACTAACCGCCAGTTATGAACCACTATAGCACCACAAGAAGAAAATAATTATATATTTATTCTCGATTTTTACATAATAGTCAATAGACAATGCATCATAATAAGCTCTAAACATGATAAGTAAAATATTTAAATTGGTATAAGACACGTGATGGTGTATTGTTGGACAAACAACGCCAAACTGGACAGTAAAAAACCGTTTCTCGAAGAAGGGACAGCGCGGGCGGGTGATGTGAGTTGCGATCTCGTTACACAAGAGCACTTAAACATTCCCGGAGGTAGGTATGTTGCAAATAGTCGAAAAGACAGCAACGACCACTGTCATCGTATCGTGGAGGTGTACACGTGTATATTATGATGACGGAAAATTTCTGTGGCCAATGTTTGCCTGACCTGGCCGTTTAGAAGTTTGCGTAACTAATTAAAATAAACGAATTGCTGGGCGCTCAAAATACAACAACACGATCGTGACGCCGGTGACGTCTTATGTACCTACCGGCCCTGGGTAGCACGGAATTTGTTCACAGGTAAAATTAATTGTATAAATTGCATTAGGTAATGCATTAACAATAATATACGAAAAAAAAATTAAAAATCTTTGCATTAGGTACGAACATGTGTGGAATCGGGTAGATAAAAAGGTATATTGTGTGTGATCTTGTGTGAATAATGATGTCAGCCATATCATGGTGTATATAATACTATTTGAATAATTTATAATAATAAATAATAGTATAAATATAATAATATGATCCCAACGGCTCCTCTGGACGATTACCGGTCAATATCGTGAATTATATGATTTAGACGATTATCTATAGACAATCATATAGGTCTTTTATAATATTTTAATTTAAAAACCTATAAATATTTGACTGCCTACATAATATTCTTACTTCTAAATTTGATAATAGGTTAATTCACTCTAATTTTTAAACCAACAGAGCTAAACGTGATCTACTGAGCTTACGATATGGTATGTTACGCACTTGTAAGATAGTGTATCATACACAGGTTAGGTTATGATAAATAATATAATAATATTAATTTTATAATAGTTAAACAGACAAGATAGTAAAATGTGATTGCGGGTAAAGGGGTCGAGTGTGCGGAGTACCACATTGACGCGAGGCGTATAGAGGTAATACATAATAATTTATCCGACAATATAAAAAAAGCATATTGAATTTATACACAAACAAATGAACCCTACTTATATTGAACGTTATAAAATATATAATTTATAATATATTTAACGATAATAATAAAATGTGTATATGATATGTGTTTAAATATTATCTATAGTACCTAAAACATATCATTAAACTATACACAAAGTATTAATTGAACGCTGCCGTTATCTAATCATCCAATTACAATTACGATAATTTATATTTATTTTTTTTTTAAAATTATTAGTACAGTTGACTCTCGATAATTCGAAATTGACGGGACTGTTGAAAAACTTCGAATTACCGAGAGTTCGAATTGTTGAGTAGTTCGAAATAACGAGAGGGCAAAAAAAAATTCGAATTATAGAGTTAAGAAAAAAATTTTGTTTTTTATTATTGTACATACATACATATTAATTATTTCAGTAAACTAGATGATACAACATATATAATAGATATATTTATTGCTAATTTTAACATTTTTAAATATTTATTATTATTATTTTTTGAAGAAATCTGTAATGGTTTTCTGCTTCATTGAATTTAGTTTCATTTTTTCAATAGTATTTTCTATAGTAAATAAAGCATCAAAAACCTCAACAGTGACTTCTTACTGGAGCGAAAAATGTCGTAATTTTTCCAATGATGAACTGGGTTTTTTTTAAAGTCACAAGAGTTTAGGTTAGACCGACCAAACGTCCAAACGAAACTAAAATAAAACTACATTCGGCTGACGGCTATCGACGACTCGACGAGTTAATTTACGATTAGAGACGATTAAGAAATAAAACGATAAGGTTCTTACGATAATATTCTATAGTTATCGACAGTAATAAAGTAAATTTCTACACGATTGTATAGTAAATTATTAATAAAAAGATTATAAGAGTACAGATAAAATACATTTGGTGAATACACTTCGAATTTCCGAGCATTGAACGAATATGATACTTCGAATAATTCGAATAATTGTCAAGTGTTAGTGGCCAGTTTTCCCAAAATTTAATTTCGAATTACCGAGTGTACTTAAATGCATTGTTTTTGTTCGAATAACCGCGTGATTTTCAAGGAACCGAGTATTTACTTCGAATTACCGAAGGTTTCAAATTATCGAAGGTTTGAATTATCGAGAGTCGACTATATTACGTAAGTAACCATATATAAAAATAATAATAATTATCAAATAATATGTGTTGTGTATCAAAGTATAGTTTGATGCTTCTTGGAATACGTTCAAATGGCTTTATCATTTTTCATACGCTATCATCGGTATGTTAATAATATGCAGGCAGTGGCGGCTCGTGCTATGGAGCACAGGAGCACATGCACCACCTATATTTTTAAAGAATATTTAATTGCTATACAGCAATATCTATATTACATAATATTTATGAAAGTGATTAATATTTATTGACAAAAATAAAAATTATTTTGTTGACTAAGTAGTTATTTATTTAACATAGTATTCTTCTACACTATAAAGCAAATGTATTAGGGAAGTACTGTCATAAGTGATAAGTGATGTTGTAGATGTTGTGGACTATGGTAGGTACAGCTGTCAGCTAGGAGTACTGACTACAGCTACAAGACGTTACGATGACGGCGACGCCGATTTACGTGGGTTGAGCACAGTGAAAATATGCTCGGTTCGCGCATGCGCATAAACATTTACAATGCCACTATTCGCATACAAAATTATGTATTCGTCATGGGCACTTGTTCACAGATGATTTGTGCTCACGACTATACAAACGGTAGCGGCGGCACCGCCTTGTATATCGGGTGATGGGTGGCGGTCGTTTCCCGAAGTTCCCGCTATCACGGACCGTTGTAACACGTCTTGAAACTAGAACTATTTTTATCAACAACGTTGGAATATTATTTCTATACTAATATAATAATATTATGATATATTTGTCATTGTTTATTAATACTATAAATACCTACTATAATATTATAATACTGGAAATATATGTATATTGTATATTTACGAAAAATATATATTATAAATTCTAATTAATAATTATGTAAGAATACTAGGTATAAATATATTAATAAAGTTCAGTTTTATAATGTACCTAATTTATAATTAATTATTGCTATACATAAAGTATTACATATATATTTTATTAATGTGCACCACCAACTATTTTACCCACGAGCCGCCACTGTATGCAGGGTACCAACATCTAACAGTTTGAATAAGTCGATTTTTCTTTAAAAATTAATTCCCTCCAAATGAATGGGTCATATAAAATACGTACTGTCACTTCCGCTTTTGCCATCACAATTGCAAAGTATTTGATAAAAGTTCGCGATTATTACGTCAATAACTCCGGTGTGTACGATAATAATATTATTATATCGGACACAATTAAGTCAACTTTTTGAGTTAGAGACTGGGCATTAACGAGTTAATAAGTTAAAAGTTAAGTTAATTTTAATTTATTAACTTAACTCACTAGTTCGCTGTCTTAATTAACTTAACTCATTAGGTTATATAATGTTAACTTAAAATCAACTTGTATTTTTGTTAAAATTCCCAATTGAGTTAATTTTGAATTTTCGGGTTATCCATTATATATTTAAGTATATGATAACGGTTTGTCGATTTAATTAATTTAATTGGTAGAATATTATAAAATATTATAAGAAAAAAATATTTCTTTTCGTATTTATTTAATTATTTTTTATAGATAGGTATGGACTAATATGTTATATGAATTAAATACTAGTTAACAAATAAAATAATAAATAATATTAGTATAATACAATGTGACATTTAGACTATTGTCGCCCCTATAACCGTATTATAAGATTTATCAATAGCTATACGAGCCCACGAAGTCATGTTTAATAATAACTGGCTTATTATCATTATTATTAGCCATTAGGTCTCATTAATTATTTCATATTATGATTTAATATTTTATAATTTGTACGATTGTCGATTTCATAAATTATGATTAGGACAGAGGACTTGTATCATTTGCATATTTTTTTTGCATAGTCACAGAAATAGCAGAGTGCGAAACGAACACGTTTCATGCTTCCACAAAGGTAGTTTTGAAATTTTATTGTGCATATTTTGGGTTTTTTGTTTTTAGGGCATATTTTATATTTTTATACGCTATTTTTACTTTTTGAGACATATTTAACTTAAATCAAATTTTAGCCACACTGACATTTTTATTTCAAACAATACAGTTAAAATGTTTAGATAAAAATGTATTTATTTTTAATTTTAAATTATGGTTTTTTTATATTGGTTTTTATTTAAATTATGTAATTGTTATGATTTGTTTTAATTGCTATTTATTTTATTAATACTTTTAAATAATTAGGCTAAAAAAAAATTTAGTGCATATAATGAGGTTTTTAAGTGCATAAGTGCTTGCATTTAGAGCTTTTTTAGAGCTGCGAGTCCTCTGCCCTAATTATGACTATTTCCATTTATTTATTAATTTATTATATTTAACATTTATGTTATAATTGTATTACAAAAATACCTACCTACCTATAGTGGTGTAATATACATTTATACATTCTTAGTTCATAGTTTTCATTCCTCAGTTCCTCACTAGTTTGCTCGATCGCTTCACTGCTGCAGTTTTCAGTGTTTTCACTATTAGTTTAATTATTTATTTTCGAATTGTAAATATCAAACAGTAAAATTATATAGGCGATACAGCTATACAACAGGTTTTAAATTATATACATAATAATATATTATTATGCATCTATTATCATAAGTATAGGCTATATAACTATATTTTCACTTATTTTAATATCTTTCCAATACATTTTTTTTAATTAACTTAATAATTGAAGTTAAATTAAGTTAACAAAATGTATTAACTTAACTTTAAACTTAATTGATGTATTAAAAAGTTTATTAACTGAACTTTGAATTTAAAAAAATTTGAACAAAAAATATTTAACTAAACTTAACTGAGTTAAAAACAAATCATTAACTTGTCCAGCCTTGTTTTTAAATAATAACAATATCTGTGTTCTCTCGTTGGTTTTTCGTAATCTTAATTTTACTGTGAGTTAAATGAATATGTAAATATCAATTGACTCAATTATGTAAATATCGTAAAAAACCAACGAGAGAACATTTATATAATGTTTTTACCTAAAAGTTAGATAATATATTAAGTTACTCATTATAGTATATTATTAAAGTTGATATTAAATTTAATAAAACTACGACAGCACACTATTGAAACTGGGGAACGATAAGTATCCATGTCGTACAATATATTATAGTATACCGAACGACTATATAATACGACTTGAGCCTTATTTTTTGGAGGACAAAACACTCGTACACCGGACCTTCAAACGATATCTATACAAGGCGTAACAGATAGAACTGACTTATGGAATAACTTTTGTGCTAATCAATATTTAAAATTTTTTTTTTGATATATAATTTATAGCCACTTGCGCTACATGTGTAATAAAAAAAAAATTTTTTTTTTAATACCAAAAATGAAAAATTTTAAATTTGATTTAAATTTTTTTGAATAAATTCAAAATAGCCAATTTGTGAATTTGATTATAAGAACGATTTGGATGGTAAAAAAATTTATCTAAATCAAGTAGTTTATTTTTTAGAATTTTTTTAAATATCACTATTTTTTTGATTAAATTAATTTGGAACGCAATAACTTTTTTAAAAATATTATTTTTGGAAATTTGCTAACATGGGTATATTTCTAAAACTATTTACTAATCCTATAATTTTATCAATTTTTGTCATACGTTTAAGTAGCATACATTTTTTTTTTTTTTTGGTCAGTTCTTTCTGTTATACACTCTGTATATTGTTCATGTACAGTTAGTCCCTGCGCAGGACACAATATCTTAATTATCTTCGAATAACCTCAGTGCGTTGTAATATGAAATGCTACAGCTGCAAAATAAATGTATACAATACGTTATGGAATACGAGGGTCAAGGAGGCTTTATTATTATAGTATGGTTTGTTACATAGTATATTATGTTATTCGGTTTTAAGCGGTGGGTGGAGGGTTATGGGTTACGCCGTTTGGGTATTTCGATCGATATTATTCAGTTTGAATAAATATAGTGTGCAGTAAAATGTTGTATTGTTATGACACGTATATTGGGTAGAGAAAGGTCTATATTTAGTGTGCGGGTGGGTGTGTGTGTGTGTGTGTGTGTGTGTGCGCGCGCGCGCGTGTGTGCAATTCGTAGGTATAGCTAAGGCTTGACAATTTAATGTAATGTTATTCATAAGTATTATATATTGTTAATAAATAATCTAAAAAATTATTTTTCATAGCTTATCCATCAAACATATCAAGATGAAATTAAATATTTAAAGTTTAATTTCATAAGAAAATCATTATCATGTATATGATATAATATGTATATATTGTTACATTGAGTATACCGTATTGGTATTATACTTAGGTAAATTCTGTTCATACAATTTTGGCATTGTACGGTACAATGGTTGGAGATCAATTTTGACTTTTATAAAAATTATGTACCTACTTATAAATATAACATTTTATTTTATCATATATGCAATATTAAATATATGCGCATAATTTAAAACAAAATGCCCATGTGTATAAATACGAGTCATCGATATTATTATATATTTACGAAATACTAATAGTTATTTAATTGTTAAATCCAAATAATATAATATATTGACTGTTGAAAATATAATTTGATGAACAATTAAAAATATAATTATTAAAGAAATTGTGATGGACATTGAAAATAGTATTATGCTATTCGAATACTTGTATGTAATCATTGTAATTTTTTCAAGCTAAATTCAATTTTTATGTATATCAAAATAATTAGAAAAATATTCTGCTGTGGATTATGAAGTTAAAACTGTACGCTGTCATTGATACACGGCCGTCACAGTGTCGTACGCGTCTGCTATAATTTGGTCGTGAAATATTATCTATATCTGTGCACTTGGTAAATGATTGTTTTGTGATATGTTTTACAATATATTTTTTGTCTCGCCTGCACCGAAAGTTTGGTTTTTCTATACCGGTTGAAGTGTTGGAAAGCGTTATTTTTCCGTCCATCGGGCGTTAAAGTGGAAATCCCAAAAAGTGCCAAGCGGTCAAATGGAAATTTCCAAAAGTGCTGGGTGCACATATTATCACCCACGTATCCCCTGCACAGTGTCTTGGTTATATCAATAATATTGTAATAAGTACCTACTCTGTGTTATGCATTTTAAACAAAGGACCGTAAAAAGGGACCGTTTACCATTATAGGTACGTTACGACTATCGAATTAACTTCTATACAGGTAGGTTTTAAGAGGACGCCACACCCGCATTTGTTGTCTCCGTCTTACAAGTGCATAACAT
>NC_042495.1:19578564-19590006 GCF_005508785.2 Acyrthosiphon pisum
TTATACGTCAGAAAGAGAAAACATAGACCCTTGACCAAAATATTACAAAAATATAACTTTAGATGTCCATTTATTTTTATTTTTTATTTTACAGGCATCACATACACAGTCGGCTATTATTGTAATGAATGGTATTTATATGAAAGATAAATTAGTCAATGTCCATTTAGCATCTAAACCTGCTAGTGATGTATCATATATAAATAACGTATGCACCCTTAAAGAAGAATTGTAGGAATGTTTAAATTATTAGAGTTTATCAGTAGTTGTTAGATTAACTTTAGACAATTTTGTGTGTGAACGACAAAAACAATATATTTTAAACTCTTTCTGAGCGATATGCACTTACTTATACGTCAGAAAGAGAAAACATAGACCCTAGACCAAAAAATTACAAAAATATAACTTAAGATGTCCATTTTTTTTTATTTTTTATTTTACAGGAATCACATACACAGTCGGCTATTACTGTAATGAATGGCCGTTATATGGAAGATGAATTAATCCATGTTAATTTATCAACTAGTCCAGCTAGTGATGTATCACTAGCACAACACAAGTATCAAGAATTAACTCAGTCGCAGAGATCCGGGTGTAGCGTCCTCTTAAACATAAAACCGTGTTTGGTGCATGGGCGTAATTTTAGTTTTTAAGACGGTGGTGAGGGGATTTTGACCGACCCATAATAAAACTGAAAGAAACCGCTTGCTAACTATTACATTACATAACATTAAAATTACATTTTTATCTCAATACAAATAGCCTTCTTACATAATTGTATACTAACTAGTTAGTGTCATAATATTATGTTACTTTCATGATAGGCATAAATAACCAATTTTTCTGAGACATACCAGTGACTAAATAATTAATACATATTATGTAGTGAGATACCTAAATAATAAATAAATTACCTAATAGGTATACTATATGAAGGCTCAAAACTAGTTCATACCTAGCCCGACAACAGCCTGCTAATGACAAGGGGGGAATGCCCTCCCTACCCGCTCCACACGACGCCACTGGTTTGGTGCTAAAAATATTTTTCTGCCTGTATTCGACGAACAAAACATACCGTTGTTATTACAGATACCTACCTACATTCCTCACACCTTTACCTAAATATACGGTCTATCTGAGCGGCCATGCAGGTGTCTTTTATAAGCCTACACACGACGTCGGCTATGCGACTGCCGTGAAAAGAGAAAAACACCCACCAAGTGACAGACCTATAATAGCTATTGTGTTTTTGGGGTCCAAACGGCGATTTCGGTATTCTATAGAATAATAACGGCAAAGTTCACACACGTTTTCTCTGCCTTTCGTGTTGACCATATTATTATAACAATTTACAGTTGCCGGTAAAACGAAGAATACGATTTTTAATGGCTACCTATCTAAGATTGTGCCGAGTTCCAAGTATTCGGATACGCCTTAGCTATAAACGCACATTTATAATTTCACTAAATAATTACCACAGGGCCGACGCGTCGTGAAGTTCCTGAGACGAGAAAGCTGACGTCTTATATCGGGACGTTTCACGTGAAGTAAACCGCAGAAAGGACGCGGTCATCCAAGGGCTCGGGGATCGCCCCGACTGTGTTTCCGAGGGAATCGACGGCCCCCGGCCCCCTGCCAATTCCCAGCTCGGTGGACCAGGTGGACGCTGGGTGGGTACAACTTCCCGGGCGCCAACATATTGTGGTCAGATATTTGTTACTTGTGAATTATTAAAATTTTATAATTTTAATTATTTTAATACCAGTATTATATAATATAATTTAGTATTATATATTATATATTATTATGCTGTTTGAAATTTACAACCAATGCATTTATACCAATATTGCGATCGATAATTATTATTATAGCTAATAACAGTTCCCAAATTGGAACATAATAGTTTTGAGGTGGCGATTAGCGCAAAATAAATATAATAACCAGTGGCACTAAAAATATAATTTTCTATTACCATGAGCTAAAATCTCCTAGTTCACTTTATGAACTACAAAAACAAAATCTGCACTCTCTAAAACAAACTTTGTATGCTTGCAATTTTATAAGTTAAAAATATTATATTTGATATAATTTGTATTAAACACATATTATCGTATTATTTAATAGTTTACGTAGTTTTATTATTTTACATTTTAACATTTTATTTACAAAAACGTTTTACAAAATTTTTAAAGTTGGATATTTTGACTTAGATACAGATATAATGATACTATAGACGGCCACAAAACGGAATGTCTTAAACTGATAATCTCGTAATACTCTTAAATATGCCTTTAAATTTGAACCGTAGGTATTACACATTATCATGATAATGAGTATGGAATGAATTAGATATGGGATAATGGGATATGATATTCATAGGAAAAAAAAAAATATTATATTATAACTTTAAACATTAAATTTTAATTGTCAAAGTATCGCAGGCCACAGTAGTTAAGAAATCTATAATATTGTGTGTAGTATTATTGTATTTTACTCTTATACTATTGTAGAAATATTCATATGGAAACGAATGAATAATATAATATAATTAAACGGATGTGAGCACTCGGTACCCTGTTAATTCTATCATTCTATCTCTCCTGCCAACTCGCAACATAGACAATAAGCAAAATATTTTTTGGTATGTATTTGAACTATATGCGGTTATGTGCGTCCCGACCTTTATGCAACTTAGTGACTGCACATAATAAGATCAAAAACATAAAAATATAATGATATTGTGTGTGTGTGTGTGTGTGTACACTGCAGCACATTATTTATTTATTTATTTATTTATTTATTTATATAAAATCAACGGGCCAAAGCCCTTTAACAAATAAAGAAAAAAACATTATATATGAATTGGCACAATATGATAACAATAGACAAATAAGAATAATAAACGTAAAAATAGTAAAAAATACAAAAACAAAGTTTTAGCCTTAAATGCTTGACGAGACAAGACAAAAAAATCCAAGACTATGGAGATTCTATTGGCGTTAATAATTGCTCTTGAAAAAAATGAATTTTTTCCACTATTTGTATTAAAATTAGATGTATGGAACAAATCATTATTACGTGTATACCTACTAGGGATTCTAAATCCAATTAAATTTAAAATAGCTGGGCAGTTTATATCATTATTTAAAATATCATAGACAAACATTATACGTATATATTATGTTATTTTATAGGTATAGGTTACTGTTCGTCTCTGTTCGTCATACGACCGGGGTTATATGATTATGACATTAGTATTATTATTGCTATTATTATTATTATTATTATTATTATTATTATTATTATTATTATTATTATTATTATTACTATGACAACTGGTTCGTGTTCAAATATAATATAATAGGTATGTATACAGCCCCAACTGGTTATGCGACGTGTTATTAAAGCGAATATTATGAAGTGTATCGTTTCTGAAGGTGTAGATCATAATATATAATATTATTGTGAGTATAAATACTAGTTATATATATATATATATATTATATGCACAGAAACGTGTTCGTGTGTGTTAGACAAAAACAGAAAATCAAGGTATCGAATCCCCTTAATAACGTAAAAGTAGGGCGTATCTGATGCGCGACGAAGGGGAGGTGACGGGTGGGAGTGGTTAAATTTTTTATTACAACACGGAAACCGCTCATCGTGAAGATCTATCCGCCGCCGTCACTGTTCCGGAGAGCCACTATCATTGGCTGCGCCATTCACCTAGCTTACAACTGTCCTCGAGAGCCGAGTCAGGTCATTGTTTATAATATTATACTATAATAGTGCCTAAACGTGTTTAGTGGGCCAAATATTATTGTTTGCGTTTGTATTGCGTATGCGATTTATTTTAGAGTATATTATTTTGGGTGTCCGTCAATGTGATAATTATTAATTTTAAATTAATTAATATTAATTTAAAATTGTCGACAATTCTGAATTTTAGTATCGTAATTAATATTTATACAATTTATTTGTTACAGATGATTTGCCGCAACCTGTAGCCTAAAACTTGAAGGACTGAATTATCGGATGTCACTTTTGAAAAATTAGTATTTTTAAAAGGAAACAAAACGTTTCATTATACTAAATAATTAATTATTTTCTATGTGTATTGTATATAGATTTTATTATTTGGCAATTGTAAAATTGTATCTGAAACCTAAATTGTTATACCTATTATACATACGTATTCCACGTTTATATGTAGCTGTTAATGCGCATTGATTTAATGCGCATTGAGTTAATCCGGGAGTTGGGTGCATATAAACGCATTTTTAATTCGCATTAATCTAATGCGCATTTATTATTTAATTCGATTCGTCAAATCGAATTAACTCTTACTCCGGGATTAAGAAATGCATGTAAACGCTTTAATGCGAATTAACTTTTTCGCGGGAATTTAAAAAAAAATGTTATTATTGTTTTGGTCATGGAATACAAAGTATAAAACATGGACTAAAAAACATTCGCATTAACTTAAAATTTTACTCGACCTCTAATCTTGATATTTTAGGTGCATATAAACTCGCTCCCTAATGCGCATTAAATAAATTTGCATTAAATCAATGCGAATTAACTGCTGCATATAAACGCGGTAATAAACACGTTTTCAGTTTTCACGTATTTGTTCATGTAGTCTTTTGTAGGCTGTTTCAAGATTAATTTCGTAATTCATTACAAAATGAGTATTATGATGTTCATTAATAATTAAATGACGAAAGCAAAGTAATATTATTAAACTATGTTATAGTCTATAGACCAAAACAGTGGTTTTCAAACTGTGTTCCGCGGTTTGCTGGAAAATGTTAACTATTCTTCCAAGAATAATATTATAAAACTATAGGTAATTAATAAAAAATTGTTAGCACACCGAGCACACATTTCTCATTAAGTGCAAGTAACTATATTTAAAAACAATTTTGTTCATCTAATTATTTCAGTGCAAAAAAAAAGGTCAGTGTGTCGTGAAAACGTTTTGAGGAGCATGGATACCATAACTAAATTGTGTACCATCATCACACACACACACACACACACACACACACACACACACACATATATAATAAAGTTGTGATCAGTGACAGAGAGGCTATATCATACGTGCACTGTGCACAATATTTTGAAAACATATCATCATCTTTAGATGTGGTTTAATTTTAATATTATTTTTCAAGGGGAAATTTACTTAATATAATGTCATATGGCCAAGTCATGTTCCTAATACTGCCTGTAATATAATACCTAAAGCATTTCGAAATCTTCAATAATAAAAACGTTTGTATACCTATATAATATAATATGTTAATGTTATGATCATAATAATTACGGTACATTAATGTTATGTACCATGATTTGTATTTTTTACTGTGTTAATCTTTGCAAGGGGGAGAATGTTATTGTGCTGGTCGTAATATATTAATATACCTAAACACATAATATTATATATGTATAATATATTATATTACAGCAGAATCGAGAAAAAGTGACTAGGAACGTATAATTATTATTATTACATTATTACATTCTAAGGTGCGGGGCCACCAATTCCGATCACAAAAATAATGGCACCCGTCGCAGTTGTAGCCAATACCCTACCCCCTTTCCCTAAATGTGACCTTGAAAATAGGTAATTAGCTAAATTCTATAGTTGGTGTGACAAAAGTAGAAAACGTAAAAAAAGGCGGGCAAGTGGATGTCGCTCTGCTGTACAGTAGGTGACAAGTGGGTCAATGTATAATGGATGGAATTAAATTTGAATTGAATGATATAATATCATTGTATAAGAAAAACGATTCTGAGTGGAAATGGTATTCAGTCTACGTATAAGACATAATATTATATACTTATTTATGGTATCAAAAAAAAAATTGACCTACAATAGGTACCTATCTATAATAAATTCCAAATTAATCATATGACAATATCTAATAGGTATTTATAACATGTTATACATCAAAACAAACCGTGATACTATCATAGATATATAATAATAGGTATACTATAGAAGTTTCAAATACCCACGAATAATATTATAATATAATCACAACAAAATAACTAAATTTGTTATTCTAGGTTTTTTAATATGTAATTTCGTTTAAATTTGAACTTAAAATGACTATAAAAATAAACTGTATAAATGTATTTTTTAGATTTTGTGGTAACAGAATAAATTACTCACGTGGAACCTCGTTTTAAATTTTCAATCCTTAGCTATAAAATTTGAATATTTTATAATTTATTAACTACAAAACAATTATTAAATTTTAAATTTGATAAATGTTGTCAAAATTCGATCTTTAAATGCTTATAAAAAAATAATTGTATATTAATTTTTTACACTTTTTGGAAATTTTATTTGTATTTATAAAAAAACTAAAAAAAATGAAAACTGACAATATAAACAGCTCAAAAAGAGTCAAATTATTTTCAACATTTTATCGAAAATGCTAATATAAACATTCAGTCATAATTTCAAGTATCTACAGTCATCCTTTTTTTAATTACAAGAAAATAAGAAAATCTTAACATAAGAAATCAAGTGAATATCAAATGTTGTAAAAATATAAATTTCAAAATTTTATAAAAATTTAATTTGACTTGCTTGTAGACATTTATTTTTTTTTGAAAAAGGTAGACAAACTTATGAGGAATCTAGTATTACATTTTCAAATCTTAGGTTTAAAAAGAACATTTTTCACGAATTTCTAACTCAAAATAATTTGCAAATTTTCGTCGTTTTTACGTATTTTGTCAATAACTTTATGCTTATAAAAAAAAAAATTGTGATAAGAATAAAACTTTTAAATTTAAAAAAAAATAAAAAACACACATCATTGTAAAATCAATACATTCATCGTTCCACTCAGAATCTAAAATACTCGTTACTTACCAATCATTTTTTAGTAGGGATCTACCTAATTAGTTTTACATTTTATTGAGCACAATTTATTGAAAATATAGGTAATATTAAACAAATTAATAATACTATATCAATAGCTAATACTATTTTTTTACGAATTCAAGTTTAATGCAATCCATTATACATTAACCCACTTGTAACCTACTGTACAGCAGAGCGAAATCTACATTCCCGCTTTTTTTTTATAGTTATTTTATTTTCAAATTGGACGAAATTAGATATTTAATTCTGGAAAAACAATTTTAGTTGTGTGTTATATTTATAAAATATTATTTGTTGGTACTTGAAACTTCTAAAGTATATTATTATATGCAAACAAATAGGATAATAAACAAATAATAATTTAACTTAACCAGCTACCGTATTAATAATTACAATTTTAACATAATATAAAATATTTTAGGGTGAAAAACCGCTTGAAACAGCTATAATAAATAATAATATACCGTATCCACCCGAAATCGTTTTTCGTATACAATATTATTATTAATTTTATATTAGCTATGAGTGTGCGACGTCCACTTAATTGTACTCAATTGGTTCATAGTAACGTTGTAAAAATATTGCAAAAACTTTGTAGCAGGCGACGATGTTGTCTAAAATCTAACAGAATGTAATAGCGAGTAGCTACAACTCCTGTCACGCGTCATTGGAACAACCACCGAGCCGCCTCCGACGCCGCCGAAATTGTAGAAAAGTAACGATTAGATCATGAGTCCCTGGTACTCCGAAACCTTATTTTTCAGTTTAGTTACGTATTAAAACCAATATTAAAGACTTAACTATAGCCGTTTTTTGTTTTCGGATAAGTACAATGGTTTTATTTCATGGAATTCAAATTTAACGCCATCCGTTACAGTGATCCACTAGTCACCTGCTGTACTGCAGTGCGACATCCACTTGCCCGGTTTAAAAAAAAAAAATAATTCAGAAAAAATATTATAAACACAATTTAAAGTATATCTAAAATTATTTTATTTTGACACTGGAAGTAACGAAAATAAATCGTTTCAATGATATTGTAGGTGCATTGTTGATAGGTTGTATCATTGATTATAAATACTATATATCATTTAATATAGGTACCTATAACCTACTATTAAGAAGATGCTTAACCAATCAATATCGCGGTAAAAACATACATTTTACTCCCGATTATCCGTGGATGTCCTGCCACCCTATTCCACGGATAATTAAATTTTATAATAACAACTAAATTGGAAATTGAAATTGAAAATTATTATTACATATGTATTATTAAAAAAGAAAAAACATGTATGTACAATAAATGTATGTACATGTATAATGAAAAGTTAATAAAAAATCAGTCACAAGTTGTTGTTTCTTTATTTGAAAACTCTTCTTTTTATACGTCGTTATCGAGTTATCGGCTATGACAAATTCACTACCCAATTAAACCTATAATGATTTATAATGGAAAGATACAATACGTATATATTTTTTTGTATACATATAGGTATGTAGACGATTCCGTGGAAGACAGCGGATAATCCGCAACAGAATGTAAGAGCGAGGAGCTACAACTGCCGCCGCCGAAACTGAAGAAAAGTAACGATTAGACCATGAGTCCCTGGTACTCCGATACATTATTTTTCAATTTAGTTCTTCCGGTTTAGTAGCGTTTTTACCAACCCGATAATCAACTTTTTCAGACCAACAAATTATTATTATTATTATTATTATTAATATTATTCTTGTTCAGCTTGATAATATGAGACTGCTGCCGCCGCGTCACCGTGGCAGTCACCGTGGCAGTCTCTAACAATCTCTTAGACGTATTCATATTTTTAATTTCTAACGGATGTGGCCCAATGATTAAGACTAACAATCAATCGATTAATAAGAATATAGAAATAATATTATGTATAAATTATGTATAATTTTTCGGTGAATTTTCCCATGGCATAAAACAGCCGTTGGTAAAATCGATAAATTACCTCTCTAAAGTACCATTTTGATCCAATTTTCTAAATTATAAGATACTATAATATGTATGTTGAAATTGAGGCACTCCTTCTGGTAGAAATTTTGTATACGGTATAAAAAAAAATTAACACCATTGTAAAAAGAAGAATATATTTTATAACGTTTTAAAGCCTCTTTTACTTAATGTACAAGTATAAAAATATATTACTTTTGTTTACATAAAATTTTTTATTGTTTCGAATTGTATCATATATAAAATTGTGTGTAACTTATGACAGAATCAAATTTATTTTTATTTTTGAAACCTAACGGGCATTTGAAATTCCTATTGACGTCTATGCTGCTCCAAAAGCAATCCCAGATTAAGACATTTTGAGGCCCAGGGGCCAAAGTTTTAAATGTTTTTAATGAAAAAAAAAAAATAATGTATATTATATTATTTAATATTAGGTCCGTTAACATAAATATATATATAGGTATTTGGTATATAAATAAATAATTATAATTTACAAGCTTTTTTCCTCGCTAAATAATCATACATTTTTTTTAGGTGATTTATGCAGTGTTATAGTCTATAATGAAAAAAATAATGGAAGAATTTGAGGCCCCTAAATAAATTCTAACTATCGAGGCCCGGGGGCCATGGCCCCCCATGGACCCTCCCTTAATCCGGGATTGTCCAAAAGGTGATGACAGACACGTCAAATATAGATCGTTTACTATTCTAAATAAATTTAGTATTATTTTTTTATTCAAACAATTTATTTTAATTGATTTCTTGTATTATTTACCTGATTATATTATTATAATAAATGTTTCATTTTTATTTATAATATGTACCCTTTTTAGATTCTGGGCGGAGCAAGGAAGCTAGTGGTTTTACAATGACGTTTATTTATTTATTTTATATTATTTTATTTTTAATCCTTCATACAACATTTTTACCAGAAGGAGTGCTTCGTTATTTACATGTAGTACTTTATCTTTTAGAAAATTGGATCAAGATGGTACTTTAAAAAGGTCATTTTCCGATTTTCTCAATAGTTATTTAATGCCACAAGAAAAACCACCGACAAATTACGAAAAACCGGTAAAAATGGGATTTAAATTTCTAACGTTTTGTTTACCACTATAGAAACGAACAAAACATAATAATATTTTAATATTTATTCATCTTCCAGGTTATAATAAAAATATAAAAAATATTCAGACTGAAAACCGTCTCCGCTCAGAATCGTTTTTCTTATACTATGATATTATATCATTGAATTCAAGTTAAATAAAATCCATTATACATTGACCCACTTGTAACCTACTATACATCAGAGCGACATCTACTTACTCAATTTTTTTTATTGACAATTATTCATCTCATAATTAATTTATTGGTAAATTTATGTTTTTGAATTATTCAAAAAGTAATTTGTCATCATTAATCTAATTAGTATTGTACCTCTGTGTTAGAAGTTAGTTATCATTATTCATTAATGATAGGTAATAAGCTAATAAAGCATTTTTATAATAAGTTGATGTTCTCATATTAAATTGGCTGATGGTACTTTTTCAAATTCTTCTATATATTAATAATATTATTTATGAACAATATTATTCTATTCATATATTTCAAAAATTGACGTGTTTATGATTTGACGAAACATTAACTCGTGTTCACAATCGGTCAATTATTGAGAATTGAGATACAAAAAACCTTTATAAAAGTCTGCAGTTATTTAAAATAAAAATTGTTATTATTATGTCCCGTAATGTTAAGTCTATTTTGGTCCCCTCCTATCGTCGTCGTCGTATCTTGTTGCTTATCCCATCAGATTAAGGCAGCACACATCGGGTTGCTTGTGTTAAACACACCAAGCGTCTTACTATTATCGTTACAAGCCACAAGTGACAACCAAAATATTATCTGGCTATAATATTATCATCATCGTAACAAGCCCAAGTAGCAACTCTACCTATCTTAATTTTGTTTGTAATTGTATGTGTGAATTTAAGTGAAACACTGAAACTTAGTTTCGTCACACGAGGGACATAGTATGCGCACATTTATTAGAGAGAAGAAGTTTATCATGACGTTTATATGAGTCGGTTTTTGATAATTTATTTTCAATATCCAATATTTAACTCTACCTACTAAATATTTCTATGGAACTTAAACATGTTTTATTATACGATTGTTATATTATTCTCTATTGACTATTACACCAATTATACACATTAATATAAAATGTATTACCAACCTATATAATTCAATATTTAAAGCTAAAAAAGTACGAAGGGCTTGGGGAGTTGCCGTATAATTTCTATGAGATTTTGTTTTGTGATTTTTTTCTGTCGGGTATGTAAATGTTGCATACACATAGATGTTTTTGGAATTTGACAAGCGTAGCTACTACATCGAGATCAGAGATAATGGTGATGTTTTCGCTATAGAGAGAATTACTAATGAAGGTAGCGACACCTCCGCTTGCTCTGTTGGCAACAGATCTGTTTTTAAAAAGGTGGGTAAGTGCATGTCGCTCTGCTGTACAGTAGTTAGAAGTGGGTCACTGTATAAT
>NC_042495.1:19590056-19605074 GCF_005508785.2 Acyrthosiphon pisum
CATAATTTCAAGTATCTACAGTCATCATTTTTTTAATTACAAGAAAATAAGAAAATCTTAACATAAGAAATCAAGTGAATATCAAATGTTGTAAAAATATAAATTTCAAAATTTTATAAAAATTTAATTTGACTTGCTTGTAGACATTTATTTTTTTTTGAAAAAGGTAGACAAACTTATGAGGAATCTAGTATTACATTTTCAAATCTTAGGTTTAAAAAGAACATTTTTCACGAATTTCTAACTCAAAATAATTTGCAAATTTTCGTCGTTTTTACGTATTTTGTCAATAACTTTATGCTTATAAAAAAAAAAATTGTGATAAGAATAAAACTTTTAAATTTAAAAAAAAATAAAAAACACACATCATTGTAAAATCAATACATTCATCGTTCCACTCAGAATCTAAAATACTCGTTACTTACCAATCATTTTTTAGTAGGGATCTACCTAATTAGTTTTACATTTTATTGAGCACAATTTATTGAAAATATAGGTAATATTAAACAAATTAATAATACTATATCAATAGCTAATACTATTTTTTTACGAATTCAAGTTTAATGCAATCCATTATACATTAACCCACTTGTAACCTACTGTACAGCAGAGCGAAATCTACATTCCCGCTTTTTTTTATAGTTATTTTATTTTCAAATTGGACGAAATTAGATATTTAATCCTGGAAAAACAATTTTAGTTGTGTGTTATATTTATAAAATATTATTTGTTGGTACTTGAAACTTCTAAAGTATATTATTATATGCAAACAAATAGGATAATAAACAAATAATAATTTAACTTAACCAGCTACCGTATTAATAATTACAATTTTAACATAATATAAAATATTTTAGGGTGAAAAACCGCTTGAAACAGCTATAATAAATAATAATATACCGTATCCACCCGAAATCGTTTTTCGTATACAATATTATTATTAATTTTATATTAGCTATGAGTGTGCGACGTCCACTTAATTGTACTCAATTGGTTCATAGTAACGTTGTAAAAATATTGCAAAAACTTTGTAGCAGGCGACGATGTTGTCTAAAATCTAACAGAATGTAATAGTGAGTAGCTAAAACTCCTGTCACGCGTCATTGGAACAACCACCGAGCCGCCTCCGACGCCGCCGAAATTGTAGAAAAGTAACGACTAGATCATGAGTCCCTGGTACTCCGAAACCTTATTTTTCAGTTTAGTTACGTATTAAAACCAATATTAAAGACTTAACTATAGCCGTTTTTTGTTTTCGGATAAGTACAATGGTTTTATTTCATGGAATTCAAATTTAACGCCATCCGTTACAGTGATCCACTACTCACCTGCTGTACAGCAGTGCGACAACGACTTGCCCGGTTTTAAAAAAAAAACTAATTCAGAAAAAACTATTTTAAACACAATTTAAAGAATATCTAAAATTATTTTATTTGGACACTGGAAGTTACGATTATAAATCGTTTCGGTATATCAATGATATTGTAGGTACATTGTTGATAGGTTATATCATTGATTATAAATACTATATAGCATTTAATATAGGTACCTATAACGTACTCTTAAGAAGATGCTTAACCAATCAATATCGCGGTAAAAACATATTTACATATCCATGAAAAAAAACGAAATATCATTAAATACTAAAGATTGATTAAAAATACTTAGAATGAAAATTATCAAAAACAATATTTAGGAGACAATTGACCCTACCTAGGCGTTTTTTGAAATATTAATTATCAAAAGAGGTACTATTATTTAAAAAAATGTAATAAAAAAGTTGTACTTTTTTATAACGAGCAGTTTATTATGTAGGATTATACAAAACCCAGCTTAGGTCTCCGATTTTTTGTTCCCTATAAATCTCATAACAGGTATTTTTGATCTAAAACTACTTTTTAATGCCGTTTCGTTTATCTTGCATAAACTTGTTTATGTTGTTAGATTTACTTTTTCATTACCGTAATGGGCGGCCGCCTACCTGTTGTTGTGTCGGACCGACTCGGTTATATCGATTTCCCCAAACGACGTTAAAAAATGAATTAATTTATTTAGTTTGGTGTATGTGAAGGGACACTTTGTACTATTTGAGGCAGGAAAAATGTATACATACGCATCATTTTTATTACAAAACACAACTAGTTAACAGACATAAATAATAATAATAATGATAATAATAATAGTATGATAATACATTCGTGGTATGTACTGGTATTGTGATTTTTTTAAGTATACACAACGTATTAAGTTATAATAGAGAAGCAACACAATTTTATTTAAAAGTATCCAATTTTATGAGTAAATTGTTTCAATTTTCAATAATAATTAAAACGTGCAGTATAAACCTACATTTAAAACATAAGACATCGAGGGCGCCCATCAATCAGTATCTAAGGGGGTGACAATATCTTAAAAAATTAACTATGAACCAACAGAATTGATGTTATTGAATAACATAAAAAAATTCACAATATAGATAAACGATGTAGATAGTAGTGGTGGATCGGGATAAAAAACTGCCCTGGAAAATTATAATTTTAGAGGCCCTCAGTATACTAACGGCCCTTTATATAATATATATATATTTTTTTGTAAACACAATTTAGCATTTAAATTTTTTAATTTTTAAATAACTATTGTAAATTTGTTAATTAGAGTATATCTCAAGTAATTGTTATGTATTTAATTTAAGCTACAATCTATTTGATTTTAATTAGAAAGTTTATTATTGAATAAATCACTTTTAGTTTTTAAAATATTAATAATATCATCATTATAAAGACTAATTAAAACATTAATTTCGACTGCCGTCATCATAAATGCGTCCAACTTTTCTTCACACATTGAATTTCTCAGACAAGTTTTAATAATTTTTAATAGAGAAAATGATCTTTTGCATGCTACCTGTATTAATAATTTTAATAGAAATTTAGTTAGATAATTAAAATAAAATCCATACAAATGATTGGAACATTCTAACTCTATACTTATTCGAGTACACTGCAATGTCAATAAGTTTGATAAGCCGTGGTCAAGCAACGATTGTAGTGGATCTGATGCTCATTATATATATCATATTAGTCAATAGACATCTGTCATATATAAAAAAAAAAATTAAACCGTATAAAAATTCAACAGTCTTTTCTTCAATGTTAAATAAACAAACGTATTAATAATTTATTTGAGCAACAATTGTATGGTTCTTTTTTTACGAGTCATATTGAGTTGGTACATTTAACGAGCAACGAAGTGCACGGGATCAGCTAGTATATTAATAAAATAAAATTTATCTTCTTAATGTTAATTATTCTCCAAGCTTTTTTTCTGAAAACCAAAAAAATCTTATAGTTGTGTTAATATGTCAATTATTGTTGTGAGCTCGAAAGTCGTATTGTTGATATTATATTTATGGAATTTATTGTAGTAAATTTATATAAGTACAAGGTGATTCACCATGTATATTCTCACGCACTTGTAAGAGGGTGTAAGATGCTCACTCCTCTTAAGCTGCCACTACACCATATTTTTTATGGAAAAACACGCCGTGAAATATACGTTTTGACGCCTGGTGCGTCATCGTGGTAGGCGGCTGAAACGGAAGCGAATAAGTACGTAAAACGACGGGCCAGTGTTAGCAGGTCGCCGTCGGTCATAGAGACTACAATTGATGGGAATTCGGTGGTGTATGATATAATAATGTTAATTTTATAATAATTAAACAGACAAAATAGTAAAATGTGATTGCGGGTAGACAGTGGCATAATTGCGCGGAGGGCAAGCAGGGGCACTTGTCCCCCCCCAGAAATGTTTGTGGGGGCAATAGTATCATTTTGCCTCTCCAAATAATCCACATTTAAAAAGTATTCTTAACTAGACTGTTAACATAATATTATAATATTAAAATACATTTTTCGTCAAATTACTTTATAAAAGTTTATATTGATTTTAGGTTTATCTTTTTGAATAATATTATGGTTACGTACGAATGAACCCAACTTACATTGATCGTTACAAAATATACAAATTATTATTTATTTATTGATAATAATAAAATATGTATATAATATGTATTTAAATATTATCTATAGTACCTAAAACATATCATTAAATTATACACAAAGTATTAATTAAACGCTGCCGTTATCTAAACATCCAATTACAATTACGATAATTTTTATTTATTTATTTTTACATTGTTAGTATTACGTAGGTAAACATATATAAAAATAATAATAATTATCAAATAATAAAAGTTGTGTATCAAAGTATAGTTTGACGCTCCTTGGAATACGTTCAAATGGTTTTATCATTTTTTTCAGACGCTATCATCGTTATGTGAATAATATGCAGGGTACCAATATCTAACAATTTGAATAAATCGATTTTTCTCTAAAAAGTAATACCCTCCGACTGAATAGGTCATATAAAATAGGTACTATCACTTCAGCTCTTACCTTCACATTTACAAAGTATTTGATAAAAGCTCACGATTATTACGTCAAAAATCTGGTGTGTACGATAATTATATTATTATATCGGACATAATTGAGTTAAGTTTTTGAGGGGAAGTGGGGAGTGGCTTACTGTCAATTGTTTTGCACTCGTTGGTCTAAAAACCGGTCGGTATGCTAGCCAATGACTTCATCGCTAATACTACAACATGATATTTTATGACATGCGTAGTCGCTTGGTTGTGTTACACAGAATAATTACACGTCATACCATAATAATATAATACATAATCAAAAAAGGACTTTGGGTCTTATGCAATTGCGTTTATATATTATAGTCCTAGTAAAAAACATAGCAGTGTTGTTTATAGCGATGCTATAAAGATTTATAACTTAGTATAACATGACATTTTAAATTTAATCATTAAAAATGTTACTATATTTTATGCATTTAAAGCTGATCGTTTACTTGATTTGTAGCATTATAGCTTTAACAACTTTCTAATCAAAATTAATTAAAAATATGCACAAAATATTCGTTCCTATTAAGTGTACCTAATTAGTTATAGAAGTGCATCAACCACATATAGGTACAAACACTGGTATATAATGTATATCTATGTAACTTTTGCACGTGTTCGAGACGGCCCAACGATCGAATAACAATATGTAATTCCTACGATAATAATATATTATAAAAGTTTGTAAACATTTGCAAATCACGAATCGTCCAAAACCGGGAAACCACACAAACCGTAATAACATCATAAGTACGGAAAATAGTGACGTATAGTTTAGGTATGATATTTGTGTAACCTAACCCTCAGGAAGTCGAAGATTTGTTGCTATTCATAACATTAATTATTGCAGTGATGAAGAACCAGTATTAATAATTGATAAAAACAATTGTTATGTAAGTCATATCAATACGAGTGTATTTAAATAATAATTGTATATTTCAAAAATTATAAATATCAAAAGGCAGTTTCAATTATTTATTTTCAACCACATTTT
Source organism: Acyrthosiphon pisum (assembly GCF_005508785.2). NCBI lineage: Eukaryota > Metazoa > Arthropoda > Insecta > Hemiptera > Aphididae > Acyrthosiphon > Acyrthosiphon pisum. Next base: position 19,595,522 of record NC_042495.1, read on the forward strand.
TTTGTTTTTCGACCGCTGTGCAGCGTTTTTGTCGGAATATGATATTATTTTTTGTTCAAGCACGTACATTTTTTTAATATATCTTACTATAGAGAATACCCATGTATAGATAGTAACTATATTATCGTACAATAATGGCATTATTATTTATCGGTCGTGTAAATTCCAGTTGCAGCTGTACACATCATTCTTGTTTGGAATTCTGATAAAAACATCTTTAATTTATTGTATAGACGTTTTATGGTGGTACACAAAACACACACACGTGAAATAGTTTAAATATAATATCATTCGTATGGTCCAAACTACAACATATTATACCACGTGGGTCGTGTATCATACATATTCATAATTATTATAATGCAATAATAATTCTTAACTGGATGTCACGCCCACATATATTTTGTCTACATCTTAGAATATATGTACAACCAGTGGCGCAAATAGGAAAAATGTTTAGGGGGGGGCTCAAGCCCCATTGCATTTTTTTAAACTTATAATTTATAGGTACATACTTTTGAAAATGGTATACTATTATTTTTTGAGGGGGCTTTGAGTGATTTTAGGTAGGGCTTAGCCCCCAAGCCCCCCCCTATTTCCGCCACTGTGTACAACACACTAAATTTTCATTCAACAGTTTCCATAGTGTGCAGTTATTTTTTATATTCGAGTGAATTATTGACTCATCATCAGACTATTAAGTAACAACATTGTCTGTGTTGTCTCGTTAGTTTTTTCGATATCTTAATTTTTCTGTGAGTTAAATGAATAATATGTAAAATATTAATTGACTCACTTATGTAAATATCGTAAAAAACCAACGAGAGAACATACATATAATGTTTTTACCTAAAATTTAGATAATATATCAAGTATTATATTATTTTATCAGAGCTGATAATAAATTTAATAAAAACTACGACAGCACACTATTGAAACTGGTGAACGAAAAGTATCCATGTCGAACAATATATTAGAGTATACTGAACAACTATATAATACGACTTTAGCCTTAATTTTTAGAGGACAAAACACTCGCACACCGGACCTTCGTACGATATCTATATATTGTTCATGTTTAGTTAATCCTTGCGCATCAGGACACAATATCTTAATAATTGTCTTCGAATAACCTCAGTGCGTTCTAATATGAAATGCTACAGCTGCAAAATAAATGTATACAATACATTATGGAATACGAGGTTCAAGAACGCTTCATTATTATAGTATGCTTTGTTACATAGTATACTATATGTTATTCGGTTTTAAGCGGTAGGTGGAGGGTGATGGGTTACGCTGTTTGGGTATTTCGATCGATATTATTCGGTTTAAAAAAATATAGTGTGCAGTAAAATGTTGTATTGTTATGACACGTATAACTATATGTTGGGTAGAGAAAGGTCCATATTTAGTGTGCCAGTGTGTGTGTGTGTGTGTGTGTGTGTGTGTGTGTGTGTGTGTGTGTGTGTGTGTGTGTGTGTGTGTGTGTGTTTGCGCGTGTGTGTGCAATTCGTAGGTATAGCTAAGGCTTGAAAATGTAATGTAATGTTACTCATAAGTATTATATATTGTTAATAAATAATCTAAAAATTATTTTTCATAGCTTATCCATCAAACATATCAAGATGAAATTAAATATTTAAAGTTCAATTTCATAAGAAAATCATTATCATGTAGATGATATAATATGTATATATTGTTACATTGAGTATACCGTATTAGTATTATACTTAGGTAAATTCTGTTCATACAATTTTGGCTATGTACGGTACAATGGTTGGAGATCAATTTTGACTTTTATGTAAATTATGTACATACTTATTAATATAACATTTTATTTTATCATATATGCAATATTAAATATATGCGCATAATTTAAAACAAAATGTCCATGTGTATAAATACGAGACATCGATAGTATTATATATTTACGATATACTAATAGTTATTTAATTGTTAAATCCAAATAATATAATATATTGACTGTTGAAAATATAATTTGATGAACAATTAAAAATATAATTATTAAAGAAATTGTGATGGACATTGAACGTAGTATTATGCTATTCGAATACGTGTATGTAATCATTGTAATTTTTTCAAGCTAAATACAATTTTTATGTATATCAAAATAATTAGAAAAATATTCTGCTGTGGATTATGAAGTTAAAACTGTACGCTGTCATTGATACACGGCCGTCACAGTGTCGTACGCGTCTGCTATAATTTGGTCATGAAATATTATCTATATCTGTGCACTTGGTAAATGATTGTTTTGTGATATGTTTTACAATATATTTTTTGTCTCGCCTGCACCGAAAGTTTGGTTTTTCTATACCGGTTGAAGTGTTGGAAAGCGTTATTTTTCCGTCCATCGGGCGTTAAAGTGGAAATCCCAAAAAGTGTCAAGCGGTCAAATGGAAATTTCCAAAAGTGCTGGGTGCACATATTATCACCCACGTATCCCCTGCACAGTGTCTTGGTTACATCAATAATATTGTAATAAGTACCTACTCTGTGTTATGCATTTTAAACAAAGGACCGTAAAAAGGGACCGTTTACCATTATAGGTACGTATTACGACTATCGAATTAACTTCTATACAGGTAGGTGTTAAACATAATATCGTGTTTGGTGCATGGGCGTAATTTTAGTTTTTAAGAAGGTGGTGAGGAGATTTTGACCGACCCATAATAAAACTGAAAAAAACCACTCGCTAACTATTACATTACATAACATTAAAATTACATTTTTATCTCAATACAAATAGCCTTCTTACATAATTTTATACTAACTAGTTAGTGTCATAATATTATGTTACTTTCATGATAGGCATAAATAACCAATTTTTCTGAGACATACCAGTGACTAAATAATTAATACATATGTAGTGAGATACCTAAATAATAAATAAATTATCTACTAGGTATACTATATGAAGGCTCAAAACTAGTTCATACCTAGCCCAACAACAGCCTGCTAATAACAAGGGGGAATGCCATCCCTACCCCCTCCAAACGACGGAACTAGTTTGGTGCTAAAAATATTTTTCTGCCTGTATTCGACGAAAAAACATACCATTGTTATTACAGATACCTACCTACATTTCTCACACCTTTACCTAAATATACGGTCTGTCTATCTGAGCGGCCATGCAGGTGTCTTTTATAAGCCCACACACGGCGTCGGCTATGCGACTGCCGTGAAAAGAGAAAAACACCCACCAAGTGACAGACCTATAATAGCTATTGTGTTTTTGGGGTCCAAACGGCGATTTCGGTATTCTATAGAATAATAACGGCAAAGTGCACACACGTTTTCTCTGCCTTTCGTGTTGACCATATTATTATAACAATTTACAGTTGCCGGTAAAACGAAGAATACGATTTTTAATGGCTACCTATCTAAGATTGTGCCGAGTTCCAAGTATTCAGATACGCCTTAGCTATAAACGCACATTTATAATTTCACTAAATAATTACCACAGGGCCGACGCGTCGTGAAGTTCCTGAGACGAGAAAGCTGACGTCTTATATCGGGACGTTTCACGTGAAGTAAACCGCAGAAAGGACGCGGTCATCCAAGGGCTCGGGGATCACCCCGACTGTGTTTCCGAGGGAATCGACGGCCCCCTGCCAATTCCCGGCTCGGTAGACCAGGTGGACGCTGGGTGGGTACAACTGCCCAGGCACCAACATATTGTGGTCAGATATTTGTTACTTGTGGATTATTAAAATTTGATAATTTTAATTATTTTAATACCAGTATTATATAATATAATTTAGTATTATAGATATATTATATATTATTATGCTGTTTGAAATTTACAACCAATGTATTTATACCAATATTGCGATCGATAATTATTATTATAGCTAATAACAGTTCCCAAATTGGAACATAATAGTTTTGAGGTGGCGATTAGCGCAAAATAAAGATAATAACCATGTGATAATAACTGCAGTGGCACTAAAAATATAATTTTCTATTACCATGAGCTAAAATCTCCTAGTTCACTTTATGAACTACAAAAACAAAATCTGCACTCTCTAAAACAAACTTTGTATGCTTGCAATTTTATAAGTTAAAAATATTATATTTGATATAATTTGTATTAAACACATATTATCGTATTATTTAATAGTTTACGTAGTTTTATTATTTTACATTTTAACATTTTATTTACAAAAACGTTTTACAAAATTTTTAAAGTTGGATATTTTGACTTAGATACAGATATAATGATACTATAGACGGCCACAAAACGGAATGTCTTAAACTGATAATCTCGTAATACTCTTAAATATGCCTTGAAATTTGAACCGTAGGTATTACACATTATCATGATAATGAGTATGGAATGAATTAGATATGGGATAATGGGATATGATATTCATAGGAAAAAAAAAAATATTATATTATAACTTTAAACATTAAATTTTAATTGTCAAAGTATCGCAGGCCACAGTAGTTAAGAAATCTATAATATTGTGTGTAGTATTATTGTATTTTACTCTTACTATTGTAGAAATATTCATATGGAAACGAATGAATAATATAATATAATTAAACGGATGTGAGCACTCGGTACCCTGTTAATTCTATCATTCTATCTCTCCTGCCAACTCGCAACATAGACAATAAGCAAAATATTTTTTGGTATGTATTTGAACTATATGCGGTTATGTGCGTGCCGACCTTTATGCAACTTAGTGACTGCACATAATAAGATCAAAAACATAAAAATATAATGATATTGTGTGTGTTTGTGTGTGTGTGTGTGTGTGTGTGTGTGTGTGTGTGTGTGTGTGTGTGTGTGTGTGTGTGTGTGTGTGTGTGTGTGTGTGTGTGTGTGTGTGTGTGTGTGTGTGTGTGTACACTGCAGCACATTATTTATCTATTTATTTATTTATTTATATAAAATCAACGGGCCAAAGCCCTTTAACAAATAAAGAAAAAAACATTATATATGAATTGGCACAATATGATAACAATAGACAAATGATAATAATAAACGTAAGAATAGTAAAAAGTTCAAAAACAAAGTTTTAGCTTTAAATGCTTGACGGGACAAGACAAAAAAATTCCAAGACTATGGAGATTCTATTGGCGTTAATAATAGCTCTTGAAAAAAAATGAATTTTTTCCACTATTTGTATTAAAATTAGGTGTATGGAACAAATCATTATTACGTGTATACCTACTAGGGATTCTAAATCCAATTAAATTTAAAATAGCTGGGCAGTTTATATTATTATTTAAAATATCATAGACAAACATTATACGTATATATTATGTTATTTTATAGGTATAGGTTACTGTTCGTCTCTGTTCGTCATACGACCGGGGTTATGAGATTATGACATTAGTATTATTATTGTTATTATTATTGTTATTATTATTATTATTATGACAACTGGTTCGTGTTCAAATATAATATAATAGGTATGTATACAGCCCCAACTGGTTATGCGACGTGTTATTAAAGCGAATATTATGAAGTGTATCAGTTCTGAAGGTGTAGGTCATAATATATAATATTATTGTGAGTATAAATACTAGTTATATGCACAGAAACGTGTGCGTGTGTGTTAGACAAAAACAGAAAATCAAGGTATCGAATCCCCTTAATAACGTGTATAAGTAGGGCGTATCTGATGCGTGACGAAGGGGAGGTGACGGGTGGGAGTGGTTAAATTTTTTATTACAACATGGAAACCGCTCGTCCTGAAGATCTATCCGCCGCTGTCGCTATTCCGGAGAGCCACTTTCATTGGCTGCGCCATTCGTCTAGCCTACAACTGTCGTCGAGAGCCGAGTCAGGTCATTGTTTATAATAATATTATAGTATAATATTATTATACTATAATAGTGCCTAAACGTGTTTAGTGGGCCAAATATTATTGTTTGCGTTTGTATTGCGTATGCGATTTATTTTAGAGTATATTATTTTGGGTGTCCGTCAATGAGATAATTATTAATTTTAAATTAATTAATATTAATTTAAAATTGTCGGCAATTCTGAATTTTAGTATCGTAATTAATATTTATTTTGGGAGAACAAATACAATTTATTAGTTACAGATGATTTGCCGCAACCTGTAGCCTAAAACTTGAAGGAATGAATTATCGGATGTCACTTTTGAAAAATTAGTATTTTTAAAAGGAAACAAAACGTATAATATTATGTTATTTCAGTGTGTGCAATTCGTAGGTATATCCTATACCTTATAGCGTATAGCTAAGGCTTGAACATTTGATGTAATCGTAGTAATCGACGTGCGGGACACGTTGAATACTAATACAATAATATTATTTAACGACGTCGCACGTTCGTCGTTGTCTTGAATCGTGGTTGAGAAAGATAGGTGATAATTATAAACACGTTTAGACTTTTTAAATATGACAATAATATTATAACACTTTATTATTACAAGTTCAAATACACAATAATTATAAGCACAGTCGTAATCTTGTTAGACCTACGACGAGGGCTGACTATCTTGTAAGTAATGGTAGGCGCTCTACCCGTATTTATAACAATGTCGTATTGGTGGCGTGATAGCTATATTCTAATATTACTTCCGTAGTAATGTCGAATTGCATTATTGTGGGACCAGGTAAAACAACTTGTTGTTTTCACCTCTGATCTACGCTTCTCGTTATTTACCTACATTACCTATTATAAATTATAATAAATGTATAATTTATTCTAAATGATATTGTTTAATATCGTATTATAGCTGTGGGTATCAATACATCTCTAATATTGTTGAATTGCATTAATGTGTGACTAGGTAAGACAACTTGTTGTTTTCACCTTTGGCCTACATTTCCTGTTATTTAGGCTTACCTTATATTTCGTATTAATAGTTAATACCTACATAACTACAAATAAATTATACTACATGTATAATTTATTTATTCTATATTATTTTATTTAAAATATATAATAGTTTTTGGGTTTACTACATAATGTTACTCATACGTATTAGGTATATAATATTTTAACCAAATAATTTAAAAATTATTTTTCATAGCTTATCCATCAAACATATCAAGACGAAATTTAAAATTTAAAGTTTAATTTCAAAAGAAAAATAATATCATGTAGATGATAATATATATATATTGATACATAGTCACATTGAGTTTACCGTATTAGTATTATACTTAGGTAAATTCTGTTCATACAATTCTGGCATTGTACGGCACAATGGTTGGAGATCAATTTTGACTTTTATCTAAATTATGTACCTACGTACCTATTAATAGAACTTTTGATTTTATCATATATGCATAATTTAAAACAAAATGTCCATGTATATTAATGTGAGTCATCGATATTATTATATATTTACGAAATACTAATAGTTAATTAATTGTTAAATCCAAATAATATAATATATTGACGGTTGATAATTAATCTGTTGAAATTATAATTTGATAAATAATTAAAATAATTATTAAAGAAATTGTGATGGTGATTGAACATAGTACTATGCTATTCGAATACTTGTATGTAATTATTGTATATTTTTCAAGCTAAATTCAACTTTTATGTATATCGAAAAAATTAGAAAAATAAGCTGCTTTGGAATATGAAGTTAAAACTGTACGCTGTCATTGATATACGTCCATCACAGTGTCGCACGTCTGCTATACATTGGTCGTGAAATATTATCTATAACTGTGCACTTGATAAATGATTGTTTTGTGATATGTTTCAAACATATTTTTTGTCACGCCTGCACCGAAAGTTTGGTTTTTCTATACCGGTTGAAGCGTTGAAAAGCGTTCTTTTTCCGTCCATCGGGTGGTAAAGTGTAAATCTCCAATAGTGCTGAGCGCACATATTAACGCGCGCGTACCTATCCCCTGCACAACCAGTCACTGAAATCTAAACTATGGTCCTTACAAAACATAAACTTTTGGTTACATCAATAATATTGTAATACTCCGCGTTATGCATTTTAAACAAAGGACCGTACAAAGTGACCGTTTACCCATATAGGTACGTTACGGGTATTGAATTAACTTTTATACGGGTAGGCGTTAAACATAAAATCGTGTTTAGTGCATTGACATAATTTCTGTTTTTAAGAGGGTGGAGGGGAGATTTTGACCGACCCCATAATATATTAATATTACTGAAAAGAAAACAGCTTGCTAACAATTACAATACATTAAAATTGCATTACATATGTAGTGAGATACCTAAATATTATTTAGTAAATAATAAATTAATTACCTACTAGGTATACTATATGAAGTCCCAAAACTAGCGCATACCCAACCCGACAAATTCCTGCTAATGAAAAGGGGATAATGCCCTCCCTACCCCTCCAAACGACGCTACTGGTTTAGTGGTAAAAATATTTTTTTGCCTGTATTCGACGAACAAATATACCGTTGTTATTACAGATACCTAAATTCCTCACACCTTAACCTCTATATACTGACTGTCTATCTGATCGGCCATGCAGTTGTCTTTTACAAGCCCACACACGGCGTCGGCTATTCGACTGCCATGAAAAGATAAATACACACGCCAAGCGTCAGACCTATGGGTAGCTATTGTGTTTTTAGGATACAAACTTCGATTTCAGTATTCTATAGAATAATGTGGGCACAGTGCACACACGTCATCTCTGCCTTTTGTGCTGACCAAATTATTATTAAATAATCGGCAGTTGCCGGTAAAACGGAGAAGACGATTTTTAATGGGTAACTACGATTGTGCCGAATTCCAAGTATTCGGATACGCCTTGGCTATACACGTACATTTATAATTTCACGAAGCAGTTTATAATAAATATATATTTTTACAAATGTTATTTTGGTCGTATATAGTATACGTAGACGATTTATTTTCTCTTCGAATACGTTACATTATTCCATTATAATATATTGCAGAGACTAATTCTTATCAATATTTCTTAAATTATAAATAAATTGGAACGTTTTAAAAATCATTCAAATGCATTAAATATATAGGTAAACGTCGTTAACATACACGTGTCGTTAAATTAATATGAACGTGAACGCGTAAACGAGCGCTCATGAACGACGTTTTTCCCAAACACTGATAACAATATTATGTACTACCTACGTTTAAAAACCTCGTTCTTGTGGCTGTGTGTAAACTGTGGCAAAAAAAAAAGTTAAATATTTAAGTATGAATATTCTAATCTTATAGTATAATTTTGTTACACAATGTAGGTATATAATATTTTAAAAATTTGTAACTAGCCTCATTATGGAATACATTCGTGGACCACTGGTTGGGCATCACTGCCAGAGAGTAATAATAATTATCAATAGTGTATATTATACATATCGATATAGGATAACAATAAGTTATATAGGTACCCAAATCATATATATATTTACTAGCTGAACCCGTGCACTTCGTTGCCCATTAAGTGTACCAACTATATGTGACTCAAACTTTCTTCAATTCGTTATTTAATATTCGGTGTATGGTTTCTAAATTAATCTTAACTTTTCCGTTGCCCGTAATAAAAATTCTGCTTCGCAGCAGTACATTATC
>NC_042495.1:19605235-19613920 GCF_005508785.2 Acyrthosiphon pisum
CAAATCGATCTAACCATTTAGGAGGAGTTCAGTCACAACACACGCTTATTGCGCTTAACAACACATTCTGCGAAATAATTTAATATGTTTGGTAACCAACGGCAACTGTATAAAAAATAAAATAAATTGTCGTAGGTTAAAAAAATTCCCTGTATGAGCCACCCTTTAAAATAAAAATATGATGTGAAAAATAGTTTAAATCCCTCTCTGAGACCTTATACTTAATATACACAACAAATTGCATTAAAATCGGTCCAGCCGTTTCGGAGGAGTTTGGTAACAAACATTGTGACACGAGATTTTTATATATTAGATGTGTTATTATACACGCATATCGTTTTATTAATTATGTTATGTGGCGTACAAATTGGTAAAGTAAATCAAAATGTACAAATGTACTACTTAGCAGCCAGTAGATACCTTGTACCTATTTACTATACAATGTCAGTAGAAGTAGTTTAAGAAGTTTAATATTTAATATTAAAAAATACGTTAAAAAAAAAGGCGGGCATGCCTTGCAAGTGACTGTCGCTCTGATGTACAGTAGGTTACAAGTGAGTCACTGTAATGGATGTAGTGTTTGAAAATTTCATGAAATTTAAAAAATTAAATATTCCAAATGTGAGAAAAATTACAGTATATTAATAAATGTTGTTTAATTTTTAAATAAGTTTTATATTTACATATAATAGTCATAAATCACCTTCATAATAATAATAATTATTACAATTATTGTATGGAACCTACCTAAATATATACCTAACCTTTTGTATTATACATTTAAAATGATATTCAACATTTTAAGTATTGTAATGTTTAAATGATACAACTAGGTGTACAATAGTGTATATGAATATTGTATACCTACTGAATTCTTACATTAGAATTTAGAACACTGAACATTGTATTAAAAAAATAAATAAGTTGTATTTTTATTTGTGTTAAAAAAATTTCAATGTTTCACGTATCTGTGAAATATAAATATTTCATACTTCAAACACAAAATAAATGGTCTTAAATTAGAATGCAATTATGAAATATCATTGTATAAGAAAAAAAGAGTCTGAGCGATGACGGTCAGACAGCATAAGATACAATTGAGTATATTTTATGATATTATTGTAAAGAAAGTAATTTATATGTAATCAATTTACGTGAAACCTAGTTTTAAATTTTCAATCCTTAGCTAAAAAGTTGAACATTTTATACATTTTCAACTACAAAATAATTTTTAAATTTTAAATTATATATATTCTGTCATAATTTTTTCATTTTATATACATTCAGTCATTTCTGTCAAATCTAACTTTAAATGCTCATAATGAATAGAAAATGAGAAATTATGTATCAACAATTATTTGTTTTTGAATTATAACAAAATAACAAAATCGCTACATTATAAATTGAGTGAATATCTAATATGAAAACACACGCATTATTGTAAAATCAATATTTCATTTTTTATTTAAAAATTACCAATTGTATAATACGCTAACCTAACCTGACCTGTATACGATTGTTATCCACTTAACGTTAATTAACTTCCTCCAGTAAACATATATAAATATAAATTAATTTCGAGTTTCAGACGATTTTATTATATGTAGGTTCTAGTGTTGATTATAAAAACTTATATTTTATTATATTGTATATTTATTACAATAATAGTTATTCTTCGAGCTGTATATAGAAGTTGATTTTTAGTTAAGTTTTCATGTAGGTATAAATGCGAGTATGCGATGATTCTAATTAAATTAATTTAATACATTAAATGTGTAAAAAAATATCCACATCATATATACAACTCTGCTATAATACAGCATCGTCAACGCGACTGTGCAATTATTTACTGCAGTTTATCAAAAAACTGGTTCTCCTATCGCATTTCTGACGATCTAAGACACTAGATCGGTGATTCTCAACATTTTTTAGGCCGCCGCCACCTATAATGTCAACAAGAATCCTCGAAAACCCTTTTGAAACGATAATTACATAAAATACTCACTATAGCTAATAGATATTATATTATTATCTGTATTGGTGACATTCAATGATTTGTTGGCAACCCACAGTTTGAGCATTATTGTTCTAGACGACCGGCGTCATTTATCTTTAACTATTAAAATAATATTAACTAATAGTTTTAAATAAACGAGGACCTATGTAGATGGCTATAGATAATTATGGTGTAGATTGAAATTCATCGAGTAAAGATTAGTCATCAAACAATTATACATATTATATTAATCGTTGAGTAAATGTGAATTTAATTTTTAAGACTGTTTTGTATACAGACTTGATATTTTTTTCGAAACATATATTGAATACGATATCTAATTATAGTTAGGTACTTTTATTTTAAAATATTAAAATATACAAGAATATTTATTTTTTCGTAAAATATTATATATATTACCTATATGAAGAAATAATAACCTTGTTTGTAATGTTTAGAATTATTTTTTAATTTGAATAAATAACAAATTGTCAGGGAGTAGCTTATATGCCTAGCTAATTGGTAATTGTATGTATAACATAGGTGTACAAACCTAGTCAGAAAATAAATAGTTATGCATACTTTAGTCAGTAACTATTGTACGCTTGCCAAATATAAAATATATTATAATATAATGTTAACTGCTGTGATGGGTAATAATTACTTTTGAAAAGTAATAAAATTACGTTTTTCGGTATATTAAATATTTTTAATTAAATTACATTCGCGTAATTGTTTACATTATTTTTATCAAGTAACGTTACTTTTTCGTTTTAAAAAGTATGTACGAGGTTATTAAAAAGTTACTTTTTTTAAAAATGAATCACGTAATTTGTCTTTAACGACTAAAAAGTAGTAGGTATACTATAATTAATGTATTATTTTAATATATAAATTGTATAATAGTATAGGTATATGTGTACATGTAATTTGTTGTTATATGCATAAACAAAATGTTTAAGTATTAATTCATGGATTTTTAACAATATTGTTTATTACTATCGAAAACTTTTGGAATCGTAAATACATTTTATATTTTATACAGTTTGGCTCTAAAAAAATGTATATCGCTACCTTAATGTTTAGACTTCAATCTTGAGCGACCATAAAATAACCTGTTACAGATCTGATTGAAAGAATACAATTGACGTATGACTACTTTCACCGTATAATAATATTGCGACGTAAATTCACTTTAAAAAAATACTTGTTTTGCAATATAATATTTTAAGAGTACAATTAATCAACACAATGTGTCGTGAACGATGAAATTATATGTAAAAGTTACATGTTTTAATTATTTCTATTGTATTATTATACAGCTATATACCTATATCATGAAACTTTTTATTGCATAAAAATAAATACACTAATAAATTACTATTATAGTACTATATTAGTATATTACCATACAAAACAGCAAATATTATGTCAAAAGACAAAACATATTTACGATATACCAAACATGACTGTGACAAACATTAGTGTGCATTTTACGTAAACCATCGTTGTATGCGTGATTTTTGAATAATACTAGCTGATCCTTGTGCACTTCATTGCCCATAAAAATGCCAATTATTAGGTAAATGTTTCAAACTTTGTTCAATATATAAACTTTGATGCCACCCGAAAAACAACAATGTTATTATTAATGTCTCTTACCACCGCCGGCCGACACACACTCACACACGCACACATTATCCATGAATTATATTGTTTTATTTTTATATTGTATTTAATATGTTTACTTGTGAATTATACAATAATATTATGTAGATTAGGCGAGATCAGCCACCGACGCGGAGATTTAGCAATGCCACCCGAACCATCAGTTCGCTGAAAACAGTCAACCAGACTATAAAATATTAATGTGGTATTTAATTTTATTATTTTTATTTAATTATGTTGTATTCAATATTATTGTCATGCCGGGAAACATGGTGTGAATATCAAAATATTATTTTACATACTAGCGCGAATGGCCACCTTAGTTATTGTAATATTTTGTATACGACGCGAATCGCAAAGTTGTTTGTATTATACGCCGTGTACACAGGTGCGAATCGCCACAATTTTATATTATTTCGTGTAGTAGGTGCCAATTTCCACACATTAAATTGTATTATATTTTGTATATTATTGCGTATTATTATTAAGGTTAGCTAACAGTTGGTCAGCCGTGCGCCGACCAAATTGTGAGTAAAACCATTTTATTATTATTTTGTATTACAGCTCTAAAAGCTACCCCATAATATTACAAACTATTGAGCCACATCATTATTCTTAGCGGACCTAATAGCTTGCCGTAATATTTATAATTATATATTTATTAATTGTGTCAGGCTGCCAATTATTATATTATTTTTACTTCTAGGGCCAAAAGTGCCATAAAAAATTGTATAGTGTGTATTATTGAAACATTTACTATATTATATTATATATTTTAATATCATAAATTCATGTTGACATTTTATTCTAATAAAAGTAAACACACATACACAGCTATAATAAACAATACTAGGGCCGTATTAAAGGACAATGAATAGGGGAGCAAAGTGCAAACTTAAATATGACGCCCTTAATTAAGTATAATATGCCTTTTATTACAAATAAAGCGGCAGGTACCGTCAGTTTGGTCGTCTCTCGGATAAATGTCAGTTATTCGGTCGATCCTTCACAGTCAGATCGAATGAAGTGGTAGGTAATTTAAACTGTAAATTGTACAACACATATTAGACGCCTGTGATAGTAGATACCTAATGTTATTAAATATCCATACAGAAATAGTAGACAGCAAACACAATTAATTTAGGCGCCCATACTTTAGGAAAATTTCAAAAGTATTTTAATGAAGAAATTATTTAGTCATAAACTTAATTGAATCATATCTATTTTAACATCCGGTAATATATTCATAAATACATAATAATAATTATTTAAAAATAATGTGTTATAAAATGTTATCATCAAAACAGAAATGCGAAACAAAGATATGACTGTGCTATTATAAAAAAAACTCTCGCCTAAAATACGTGTTTAGTCGCAAACTTTGTGTTGAGAAAGCTAGGTACCTATATGTTTTAAAAAATAAAGCTAAAAAAATGAATTTTCTTACAAATCACAGCCCTTATGATATAACAATATGAGTATAAGTATATTTTAATTCGGCCTTAGGTACTCACCTATTGTACTCTCCGGATGTGTCACTATCGTACGTACATGTGAGGTATTTCTGTATGTACGGTGAAAAACACAACGAGGTGACTGCGAAACATGTGGTTCACTGGAGTTGACAGTGACGCACAAATTTCACCTTCACATCTCTCTCGTAATTCGGGATAATGCTGTGTTGATAAAATGCACACACTGGATGCCGGGGCGGACGCCGTCTCTATCGCGCGGTTTTGAAATCGTGCCTTGTCGAAAGTTAGTTACACGCAAAATACTATACGGATGTGTATATTATACGATAATATTAATATCACACCAACTCACACTAACCCCAGTTAGTAACTCACTGTACTAAGTCAGTAAAACTAGTGTTTATTTTCGTTTTAAAGGAAAACTGTTTTTTTTTTTTTAATTGGCAGTAAACTACCACCACCACCACCACTCATCCACCTCACCGTCGCTCACCGACGTCCAAAATTATTTTATGTACCTATACGTCGGGCGTCGGCGCGAGGGGGTACTAATCATATATTATAATGCAGTATGTGTCGAGTTGACATGGGTCGTAAAAGGTGATTGCCATTAATTGTATTGTTTCCGACAGTTTCTATACATATAGAAGACGACCCGTGGCGGTATCTCGAACCGATAGTTTTTGTTATAATATTATAATAATGGTTATTTTAGGGTCCGAAGAAGTTAACCATTTCTTAGTATATTATAAAGTTGTAGTATTGGATATAGCGGCGGAAGACTATACTATAAAATATGTTAACCATTTTATCAAATATTCATTGTTTAAGCACTTTAAAATATTAACAAAATATTAAAATTTCCCAAATGCTGTATGGGGCTGTATGGGTATTAAAGTCATCGCCGTCCTCTGCGGACCCGACCACATAGTTCGTGTGGTTACTGTAAAAACTAAATGTTGCCAATTACCGACACGGGTCGTTACTTAAGTGGCTACAAACTGACGGGCTCGTGGCGCGGCGATTCGGTATGACAACTAACAAGGGTCGATAATAAATTATTATTATTGTTTTTTTTTTCTTGTGGGAGCCAGCCAGTGGCGGGCATAAAATTGGGTGCGTTACGATTGAGTATGTTTTTAAGGCCTAGGTAGAGAAATCGTACGCAATCGTTTTGCTATAAGGGACAATCGTACGCGATCGTATATCACCAATAAGATTCTTGTCTCGCTTCGGAATAATATACTGTTAGCAGTGCGTTCGTAAATGTAACTTTTATCATTATATTTATGGTTATATTATTATACTCACTTTCTTAGGTATCATTATATTCCCGAACACGACCTTTTATATAATTTACAATACGTATACGACCGAGAGCCCGGGGGACTATACCCAAGACCATCAAATAAATTATATCGAGAATCGAACACAGAAAACAGCTGAATGTGTTGGTGGTTAAGACATGTGCAAAAACGGTTCAGCCCCCATGTATTTATGCCACAAGGCGAAAAAAAAATTATATTATATTATTATTATATTCTGTGAGCACGTCGGCAAAGTATTCAAACTGAAACATATATAAAAATAAAAAGTGTTAAACGTAATGAAAAAAGGCGGGTAGGTGGATGTCGCTCTGCTGTACAGTAGGTTACAAGTTGATAGTATTAAATTTGAATTCAATGATATCATATCACTGTATAAGAAAAACGATTCTGAGCGGAGACGGTATGTCAGTCTATGTATAATATATATTATTATATACTTATCTATGGTATTAAAAACAAAAAATGACCAATAATAGGTATCTATAATAAATTCCAAATTAATAATATCAAAATATCTATTAGGCACTTATAACGCGTTATACACTAACAAAAAATCGTGGTACTATCATTGATATATAATATTATAATAGCATACTTTAGAAGTTTCAAGTACCCACGAATAATATTATACAATCACAAAAATATAACTATATATATATAAAAATGTAATATTTAAATACAATTCTAATTATATTAGACAATGTATAATTATTTTTATATGAACAAAATACATATTTACCATGAACTATATCTGTATACATTGAGTATATACTGCGATATAGAAACAAAAAAAAAATTTACTCCCGACTGTGTTCCCGAGGGAAACACCCTGCCCTGCCAATGTCCAGATCGGTGGACCAGGGGGGCGCTGGGTACAACTGCCCTGGGTGCCAAAATTGTGTAGTTAGAAATTTGGTTACTTGTGAATTATTAAAATTTTATAATTATTTGAATAATAATATTATATAATATAATTTAGTATTATATACATATAGTATTATGATGATTGAAATTTACAACCAATGTATTTATATCAATATAGTGATCGATAATTATTAATATACCCAATAATAGTTCCCAAATTTGAACATAAGACCCACTGTGCAATGATGGAATTACAATGATGTTTTTACAACATTAATTCGGAACTTGTACATAATGTTACTTTTCATGTTATATTCGCGTAATTGAAATGTGTATGGAACTGCTTATGTCCGGAGAAAGTAACTTTAATTGTAATATGTATAAAATACTTTATTTTAATATTCCATGCACATTACAAGTATCATTCCATACAAGTTATCCGGTTATATACCTACCAAGCACGATACATAAGTAATACTCCCGGCACATTACTAATAACTTGCGATGAATGTTATCAAAAAACATGCAATACATGTTACCAAATAATTTTAAACCTTTTCAATTTAATTCTAAAAATATCTTAGAATATTAATATAAATAAAATATTTAAAAAATACCTATACATATCATTACTCATTTTTTTTAGGTATTCATATTATTTTTTTACACTACTCACTATAAAATATGAAAAGGAACAAACATTTTATTTATACTTAAAAAAAATACAAATTAATAACAAGCTAAGAGTTTTATTTTACTTCAAAACAATTTTTAGATTCTGAGTGGAACGATGAATATATTGATTTTACAATGATGTGTGTTTTTTTATTTTTTTTTTATTTTTTTTTATTTTTGTGTCTGTCATCACGTTTTAGGACAGTAAAAGTGCTTGGATTTTCTTCAACAGTACTTTTTCTGATAGGAAAGTGAATCTAGTTGGTACTTTGGGGGGTCAAAAGTAAAATTTTTCCAATAGTTTTCAAAAGCGCCGTGAAAAATAAAAGAAAAATTAAGGAAAAACGGGAATTTTTACGCAAAATCTGTTTTCGAGAAAATCGATTTTGGTTTTTGGTGTAACTTTAAAAAAAATGACCGTAGATATATGAAATTTTGACTGAATGTTTATCTTAGCATTTTCTATACACCATAACATTTTCAAAATATTTTGATTTATTTTGAGCTCTTTATGGACATTTTCATTTTCCATTTTTTTTTAGTTTTTTTTATAAAAATATCAATAAAATTTTATTTGTTGGGATAAATAAGCTTGAAAATTTAATAAAAGGCTCCTAGTATATTGTTTCAAAGGCAAATGAAAAATATTAAAAAATCGTTAGTCACAGTTTTTTTTTTT
>NC_042495.1:19614210-19615154 GCF_005508785.2 Acyrthosiphon pisum
TACAATATCAGGTGGAAAAATATAAAAAAAACATAGGCACAATTTTTTTTTTATAAGTATTTAAAGATCAAATTTTGACAAAATTTATCAAATTTTAATTTGAAAAATTATTTTGTAGTTAATAATTTTATAAAATGTTCAAATTTTTGTATCTAAGAATTTAAAATTTAAAACAAGATTCCACATAAGTAATTAATTCTGTTACCAAAAAATTTAAAAAATACATTTACACAGTTTATTTTTATAGTCATTTTAAGTACAAATTTGGACGAAATTACATATTAAAAACCTAGGATAACTATTTTAGTTATTTTGTTGTGATTGTATAATATTATTCGTGGGTACTTGAAACTTCTAAAGTATACTATTATAATATATCTATGATTTTACCACGGTTTTTTGTTGATGTATAACGCGTTATAACTTATAAGTACCTAATAGATATTATGATATGATTAATTTGGAATTTATTATAGTTACCTATTATAGGTCAATTTTTTTTTAATACCATAGATAAGTATATATTATATGTCTAATACATAGACTGATATACCGTCTCCGCTCAGAATCGTTTTTCTTATACAGTGATATTATATCATTGAATTCAAATTTAATACTGTCCATTATACAGTGACCCACTTCTAACCTACTGTACAGCAGAGCGACATCCACTCACCCACCTTTTTTTTATTAAGTATACAATTATAAAATGTTATTCATGAAAAATATGAATTAATTAACATCAGTATAGCACATAGGTAATTTAACTTAAAATAATTTATGATACTTAGTAATACACTATACCTACTTTGATTTCACATGATATAATATAACTGCAAAATTAATATATAGTTAGGTACAATTGTATATTTAATTAATGACATACATAATACATAAAATATATTTACTCCAAATAGATTAGTGTGTATATCATATTCGTTAGA
>NC_042495.1:19615204-19616331 GCF_005508785.2 Acyrthosiphon pisum
GTTAGATATTAACATTCATAAATTTAATAGACACAAAAAAGAGCAGATCTATAAAATACTATGTTTTTATATAATATTTATTATTGTGGACTATAGTATCTTAAGAATATCTTTCAAAATTATCTCAGCATTTTTTAAACGATGTAAAAATATCTGTAATGGTAAGTCTATATGCATCGTTATGTTTATATAATGTAGCCATGCATGTTGTTATTGTAGTTAATAATAATATAATACATTATTTAAAACAATAATTATAGAAGTACACGTACATTATGAAGATGCGAGTTAGTAAGTGGTAGTCATTTTTAAAAATATATAAAATAATTGAACACACACACACACACACACACACACACACATATTTTGATAAACTGTTGTGATCAGCAATCTTTATTATTTTACCTATACGAATGACCTCCGTTCGTTTAATCAAGACTCGGGTAAATAATTTCACACACGTGAGTCGTGAATTAAAATACTTATCCCAACACGTGATAAATTCTTATAATAATTTATAATACAAAAATCATCGCGTATTCGCGTTTAGGTGCTTATTGAATTATTATTTATCATGCAATCATTAATCTAACCGTATTAATAATAATATATTATATTGTATTTATATTATTTATTTATCTTATATTTATATGTGTACAAAGTGTTGTTATAATGATAAAATGTATGGTATAGTAATATTCTGGAGGATTTGTAACGAAATCTGTCGATTAGGCACATGCAGTATGCATATGCAGTGCAGCTGCTGCGATGAAATGTGGTACTTATGGTAGTTGTGGTCCCGTGGGGGGGGAGTGGTGACGGATTTCAGCTGCTGCGGAACAACCACCGCCGCCGAAACAACACCTTTGTTCGTTTTGTTATATTATATTATGTATTATTATATATATATATATATGTGTGTGTGTGTGTGTGTGTGTGTGTGTGTGTGTGTGGTGTGTATGCACAAGGCTTGGTTGCCGAAAAACATTCATCGTAATCCTGACGGACAAAAGTAAAACTGCTACAAGATACAAACGCGTACGTATGATAAAAATATAATACTATTTACGTGACGCATATGGTGTCTAATTGTTATCACAGTACCTTACAAAGTCCCAACGATGACC
>NC_042495.1:19616431-19619433 GCF_005508785.2 Acyrthosiphon pisum
GATCGGCCTGTGCCACATGTATTGTATTGATTTTGGTAAATGAGACGCCATACGGTTGGAATATACACCACTTACTACGACCCGTCTACTCTAATGGCCGTGTCGGACAGTTTTATGGAATTTTCAGAGAGCTGAACGATTATATTAATATTATATTTTACATAACTCACCTATACAATGATATTTACTATAATTTTATATATTGTACGAGTATACGACCAAGCCGTCACCCGCATGTGTGGCAAGGGGGGGGATATTGCCCTCCCTGGGAATTGTTGACATGCGTGTAGGTACTTTGATATCAACAACGTTAAGAATAAATTATAAGTAATCATTATCTTGCCCCGGGGTGGGATTTTATCCTACGGGCGCGCTATATTGTATGCAACATAATAATAATAATATATACATATTGTAATATTATATGAGTATCAGGGGTGGCCCAAACTACGTCTTATCGTAAAATGAAAAACATGTTTACTAATGTAATGATAGGTATTAATTGATGAAGACAAAATTATCCTACACTTAATTTACTCTGATTTATTGCATGTATAAAGTATAACGATTTTAGTTTCTTTACTGTAATTTAAAAAAAAATATTCGGTACTCCGATCTTAACGGTAATTTTTAACATAGACATTATTATGACATTCACAGGTACACACAATATCATTTTTAAATGCAATATTTTCGGCAAAAATTAAATTATCTTACCGTATTATTAGTATAATAGGTACCTTGTAAAATAAATTACTTTAATTTATAACAATAAACATTTATCATAAAATATACTTAGTATATTGTAGTAATATAGGCTGACAGACCGTCTTCGATCAGAATCGAATTATTATATACAATGATTTTAAATTAAAATTTAACACGGTGTGTTAACACATAGTGACTTACTCCTCAATTTCGAGGTACCTACACTCCGACACTCGATACCTACTATACAGCTGAGCAATTACGGTTACCTGCATTTCCTGTTTTATTATTTTTTTTTTTAATTTGTTTATTAAAAACTATAGAGTATAATTGAAATAATGCTATAAATTTACTGCACTAGATATTTAAAGAAAAAAACTAAGAAAATTGTAAGTTAATGATATCCGTAAACGGTTCATAATAACAAGTCAAAATATTTTGAAAATTTTATCAAGTATAGAAAATTATAAAATAAACATATGGTGTAAATATAAAATATCTACGGTTTTTCATTAATTTAAAATCAAATAGGAAATATCCAATGTGTAAAAACTTGAAAATTTGAACATATTCAAAAAAAATAAGAACATATTTCACCAGTTTTCGATTTAAAAAGACATTTTGGACAATTAATAAAAAAATATTTTTAAAAATGTTAAGTATAAAATTTTGGTAATCGATAAAATAAGAGCATATTGTGCATACATTTAGAAAATTGAATATTTAAAAATAGTAATTACTACACTAATCGCAGCACATCGGTCGATTATCTGTCCGATAATACTGCAACACGTCATCCAGAAGGTTAGAAGGTAGTGTTGATTGGCAATTAGTAATTTTTCAAGTTTTTATAAAGTTATTGAACAACTTTATTCTATATGTATTTCTATATAACTATATTCTGCTTTGGAACATTAATTTAAACTGTATGTTGTTGTTAAAAAAAGTAAGACACTTAATAAATTTCATGGATGAAAATTATTAAAATATATAACCTATATTTTTTTATGCTTTTAACGATTTGAAACCATGTAATAATTTTTTCATAAAGATTTATAGGTAATTCTTGAATTATTGAAAGGGTTCATCAAGTAATAAGTGATATGTAGATATCTTATAACTTTGCACAAAATAGAGAATGACATTTATGCCCACACCTTGAAAAAAAATAAAAACTGTGTTATTATGCTACAAAATAAACACTATAGAGTGGATAATTGAGGTATTATAACTTGTACTGAAGGATAGATAAGAAAGTGCCTATACTTAAAAGTAGGCTTCATAAATTGTTACATTTACATGTTTTTTTGGGATTATGAGATTTATGCATATTATCAAACTAGAAAATAGTTGCAAACACTAAGAAAAAAATAAAAGTGTACTGTATATGTTTATTGTCTTTTTAGTTTTAAGTGTATAATACCTATATTTCTTAATTAATAATTTTATAATTTTGTAGAGCATAATATTATTCGATTATAACCATAGGATGCAATATTATAATAGGTTGACCTAACCAGCAATTTGTTTAATATATTTAAAATTTAAATATTGACTATTATCATCCGCTCTCTATATTTTTGGCGAAAATTAATTCAACTAGTTACTGTTGTATTAATTTTGTCGAATATTAAAATAAACAACTTTAAAAAAAATCATAATATATTACCATCGTAAAATAAAATTAGTACTATTATAGGCTGACAGTATTTACAATACATTTTCGTCTGAAATGATTGTATATGAGTGAGTTTTTATTCAACACATGCATTACAGCGGCCTCTCTAGATCAGGCGATGTAAATACGGCCATCGTTGTAATTTTATGTTGCCCACGAGTACCCCGATCGCCTACAATATTTTTCGAAACGTTACCTCTTCGCCAGTCAAAATAATGAACTATCAAAGTGAATACTAAATATGTTGTCGACGGGTAGTCGAGACATTGGCGATCAGCGCGATGTTTATGATATCGACTACGCGTCGATGAATGTGTTAAAAAATAATGAGCCAAATTTGTCCAGCTGTTCTCAAGTGATGCAATTATCAACAAACCACATACAGTTTTTTAATTTAATTATTTTTGGCAGTCTAATTAATTTTTTTAAGACGTATTAAAACGGGCGCAATACGATTGCGCGTGGTCCTTATCAGCGGTACCTTTTTAGGCGTACGATTGCGCGTGCTAAATTATTTTTACTTCTAAGCAACGTTGCCAAATACACAGATTATAGGTGCACGGTAAATATCCGGTTTGATTTCGGTTGTGGCGATCCGTACGTTATTTATTGCTTA
>NC_042495.1:19619533-19620658 GCF_005508785.2 Acyrthosiphon pisum
ACAATAAAAAAATAAAACAATATAAATAACGAATAATGTATTAATGTGTTGTAAATGTGCAGCGTCGGATTGAGAGTATTCGGCCCGCCGAGATTTTAAATATCCATCGGCCCACCCCCCCCCCCCCTCCCGAAATCACCTATGGTCCAAAAAATATTTTTCTTTTTTCTTTATCCATGGACCATGACAAGCGCAGTCTTAACTACTTTTTAAATTAAATTATTGCAAATACGTAAATGAGTATATTGCACAATTAGCACAAAATAAAAAATATTATAATACATACCTACATTACCCATACTAGTATAGTCGTATATTAGTATATATTTAGTACGGCAAACAAAATATTTTAATGTAAGGACGCACTAAACCACAGTAAACATAAAAACATGTAACCTTTATGATTCAGGACTGTGTAGTCGATGTAAAAAAAACTAAACTATCAAGTTATTTCAAATAAGTTAATAAGCAATAATGTGAAATGTAAACTTGTGTGGAAGTGTACGTAGTATGTGTGAGTTGCATTAATTGTTGCCCGTTGGACGATATTGCGATAATAGTGGGAAAACCCATACAATAATAATTACGGTCAATTGGAATTATATTTATTTTTATAAACATGCAGGCAGGACGCAGCACACGACTATTATTCACTTGGTACATACTGCAAGGCTCTACTGCTCTAGCGTGTATCATCGATTGACAATTTATTTATTCTTGAGAATTTAATAACCAATACACTATACATCAGTATTATACAGCTGACGCATCTATTGTTTTAACCGTGTATTTGGATCTATATTTTTCTATATCACTATCTAAAAATACTAGACTACTTTTGTCTAAAAATAATAACGGCCCAAATTTTACGCGGCCCACCGAGATTTTCTCGGTAGCTCGCCGGTTCAATCCGGGCCTGTGTAATAACAATTGTTGTTAATAACCATCTTAATAATAATAATTTAATAATCGTTATCGGCTTATCACATTTTCTATAAATAAAATCTGTTATGTTTATTTAAAACGTTTTGGAAACATCGAAATCCTGTTTATATTTTAGTTTTTACTTATTTGTTTTAAAATATTGTTCATATAACGTTTCTATCAGACTTCCAAAAATGTTTC
>NC_042495.1:19620758-19623660 GCF_005508785.2 Acyrthosiphon pisum
TCGAGAAAAATGAACATAAGTTGCTTCTAATATATTGAATACCTTTTGTGCACTCTATAAAAAAAATATATTTCATTTACAATATTTAATACTCACTTTCTTTTAAAATTAATTACCTTTATTGATTTACATAAATCTACAACAACTAAATTAAGTTGACGCGCCATACAGTGTGTAAATATGGCTGCTGGATATTGCTTTTGCACTTTAGATTGTACTCCGTTTAGATGACCGGACATGACACTAGCTCCATCATAAGATTGAGCAATTATATGAACGATTTCCATGTTTATAGTTTGTTCTTCAAAGTAATGCATTATAGCTGAATAAATTTGTGTTGCATTTTGGCCACTGGAAACGTCTATGAAATCCAAAAATCTTTCAAAAACATTCAATCCTACAGCATATCGTACACATAATGAGAGCTGTTCTTCTTTATAACTCCTAAGAACATAATTGAAAATTATTAATTACATAACCCTTTATTGTTTTAAAACATGAATTTTCATTTTTTAGACAAAAATGAACATAATAATATTATGTAATTCTGTATTATACAATTATTATTAGTTCACAAAAAGAATTACAATTTGGTTTCCTTAGATTTATAGATTATTAAAATACCAACCTAGCTTCATCACACATAATAGCAAAGAAACCAGTGGTTGAAATTTCATTAAGTATGATTTCTTTTATGGAACTGGCACAAATATCAATAAGTTCATTTTGTATTCTCCAACTACTATAATTAGTATCTTTAGAATACATATTTTCAAAATCTGGTACAGATTTAGCATACAATTTGCACAACTCTTTAAAATTTCCTAAAACACAAAATCTACTAATAATATAAACTTTAGTAATATTTATTATAATATTATGAAGAATATACCTTGATTAATTGATTCATCATTTTCATAATGCCCTCTAAAGGCAACACCTTGTTTTCCTAAAAACAACACTATGTCGATTAGATGTGAAATGTACAGACGATTTTTTCTAATTTGTTCTTTGTGTGCAGATGACAATTGAGCTACAACAGATCCTTTTGATTTACTTGAATAAAATGATGACAATTTTGTAACACATGTAATATGGCTAAGAGCAATATTGTGTTTTTTTAATCGTTCACACAGCTATAAGACAATAATTACAACACTTTGATTAAAATAATAATAATAATAATTACACTATTAATCCATCATAGGTATTTAAATTTAACTTGCACTTTTATTTAATTATAATTTATGATTTATATAAATTAAAAAAAATTAAAGCTCAATGCCTAACACAATGATTAATTAAAGCAATACAATAATACAATATAAACATAATATTTAACTTGCTTTTTGCCAGTTGTTGAATCCATTTTTGGTCCAAGTATCTTCATTAACACTGGCTCCACCAAATATTCTGCAAGGAAAACAGAACGCAGCATTTTTTTTAATACTGTATTCTAACCACTGGTATTCTTTGAAGTATTCACTACTAAAAGACCTTTTTTGTTGACCAAATTGTGTTCTGGGATATATCTGCTTAACATAAATTAGTAAAAACAAAATTAAAAAAAAAATTATAAATTAAATATTGACAAATGACAAACCGATAGCTTATGATGTTTAGGTCCCGTTTCCAAATCACCCAAGTCATCCATCTCAATAACTGGCAGTTTTAAAGCTGTTTCATCAGCCTATGCAAATATTGTATGTTCAATAAAATTAAATAAACAAAATTTAAAGATATTAAAATTTAAAACTATAAATTGCAGCAAATGCACATTAGCACTAGTTGAATTTTTAATGTTATTTTAAAATTGAAAATGTTACATGAATATCTACTAAATTAAATATTATTTTTGTTTTACATAATATTATATAATCAATTTGTACATACGACTATTACATTCTTCGACGAAGAAGGGATGCAGTCAGGATCGTCCACATTTTCACTACTTTCATTATTTTTGTTTTTATTGTTTGTTTTATTAATTATTACATTTAAATATACTAAACATATTTAAGTAAGTAATTTTATATACGTACACAAATTAAATATAAATTACATAAACTACTTTACACCGCACAAATAAATTGTTGGTATTTATGTAGAAAAATGGAAACAACAATAAAATAATATTAGTCAATATCAGAACTGTAGTCATTTGTCACTGACTCGAGAACACGATTGAACAACTTAATAGGTAGAATCGACCATAGGCGCACATTGGGTGTGAATTTAGGGGGTGCTGGAATAGTTTATGTTACAGAGGTCCGTGGGGGGCTTTTTCCCTCACACCCCCCTTAATCCTAATACTATAAATTTTAAGTTTTACGTTTTTCATTAGAACTTTGATTTCGCGGGATTACTTTGATACCCATATATTTTTATTCACCAGAGTACCATGATGATTAAATTTTATTTTCATAAAATGGGGTTACTTTGATAACACATTAAGAAATATAGGTATCAAAGTTGCCCGTTGTGTAAGTTTGATACCATATTAAAAAGATTGATATCTCAAAAGATAACTTTAGAAATTTAAAAATAACTAATATTTAATTTTGAGAGTTTTATCGGTAATACTATAGAGACTATCCATAAAATAAAAAGTTAAATTGTCATAAAACAGTAAAAAATTATCAAAGTTACCCCATTGTACTGTACTATTTTTATTTTTAAACTATGAGAACTTTTTTCGTATTTGTGATATCGAAAAATTAAAAACAATGTTTGCCAGCCTATGTTCTCTTCTTCCTAATAGGAACATTTGGTTGCATAACTTGAACTATAACTATAGCCATATAGTGGTTCTTATCCAAGCAAACCAATTTTACTATGTTTTACATTTGTAAAACGGAGACCACACATGCGTGTGTGGCATCCTCTTAATATATATGTTATT
>NC_042495.1:19623710-19627729 GCF_005508785.2 Acyrthosiphon pisum
GCGGTGTTTGCTATTTTGGACAGCTCCACATTAATAATTTTATAAAATTTAAATTAAGGATTTAAAAATTTGATACATTTTTACCAGACTAATAAATTTCATATATAATTACACTATCAAAAAAACTACGAAACGCTACATCATAGATATAATTCTCATTTATAAACTCTGAAAGTTTGAACATTCTACTTTAAATGTATGCTGAATGGTGTCTGTTCCCGCGAAACGTGTTTTTACACTAGAAATATAGATGTGTGGCGTCCTCTTAATTTTGAATTGTGGCAAAACAACAATACATAAATCAGGGACTGGAACCGAAACGAAAAAAACCGGTTCTGGAACCCAAAAACCCTTAAAATATTGAGAACCGGAACCTAACCGGAACCGAATTTCAATATTTTCAAATAACCGGAACCGGAACCCTTATTTTTAAATTAAAAAAACGGGTTTTCAATGTTAAATTATTTTATTTTTTCCTCCGTAACTTATGCTTAATTTATCGGCATAATGCCTTTATCACAGATTAAAATACGTTTGTTTTGATGAACTATTTTTATTTCTGTTTAGAGTTGTTTATTTCTTGTGAAATAATGATAAGTAATGTTATCATTTTTAACTCTATTGTTATCATATTGAATTTTTCAACTTCCAAATCTATGGTGATCTCAGTCATAGAATATGGTGATGGTATCTTTTCTTCCAAGAGATTGAGTATATATTTAGAAATCCAACCAAAATAATATAGATTACAATACTGATTACTGTCAATTACCCGAATTCACGGTTGACAGTTTGACTATTATTGGTGACTGGTGTGTACTTATCTCAATTGACTATTGAGTCACTAATTAAGTCGTTGAATAAACCAAAAATTGTTACTATACTAGGCTTTGTATACTAGGCAAGAAAGTTCTAACTCGTCCACAGATTCTACTGATGAATTAGAAAATTTTCTTAAAAATAAAGATAAAAAAAATGATTCAGTTTCTATTGATTTTGATGTATCAAACTCACAAACATCTACAATCGCCACACGAATTGAAACACTTCTGAAATCGTATCACATAGATCAAAAAAGATTAAACAATAAGGTTAATATTCTGCAATTTTGGAAAACCATGGAAGCTTCAAATCCAGAACTATCCCAACTTGCAAAAGTAGTTTTTAGCGCTCCAGCTACTCAAGTAAGCGTTGAACGACTTTTTTCTGGATTAAAATTTATATTATCACCATACCGAAGTAATATTTCCAGCAAAAACTTGGAGAATCAGTTATTAGTTCGTACTAACAGGTTATTTGATAATAAAAAATAAAAATTGACTGTTTTATTTAGTAGGTACCTATATTAGAACTTATAATGTCTATTAACTATTATCTATTGGTATTTATATTTAATTTTAACGTTTGATTAGTTTGATTACTTCTATTTAAATATTTTAATGTACCTAATACCTATAGGTATATAAAACATAAAGAATAATTAAAATATACCTATACATTTTTGTAATTGTTTAATACTTGTTTTAACTAGAACCTTAATTTTCCATACTGGAACAGGAACCGGAACTGGAACCCTGAAATAAAAAATAAACCGGAACCAGAACCTCTTAATAAAATAATTAAGTACCGGAACCGGAACCGAAACCCTAAAAACTAAAAGGTACCAGTCCCTGACATAAATGTTAAATGATTAACATTCTTGTAACGTCCGATAAAATCGGTACAAGAACAATATCTTAAAGTATTAAAAAAAAACCGTTTTATCAAAATACTTTAGTATCGTTTTAGAACTGTAACAAAGTAACCTAGATTTTAATTGTATCAGAAAATCAATACATTACTGTTAAATTTGAAACATTTTTGGAAGTTCTGATAGAAACGTTATATGAACAATATTTTAAAACAAATAAGTAAAAACTAAAATATAAACAGGATTTCGATGTTTCCAAAACGTTTTAAATAAACATAACAGATTTTATTTATAGAAAATGTGATAAGCCGATAACGATTATTAAATTATTATTATTAAGATGGTTATTAATAACAATTGTTATTACAAATAATTTACAATCGTCAATAACCGTTGTCTCTATAGCTGTTTCACTATTTGTTCACTATTTGCATTTTGCTATTTACGCGTTCTTGTCGTGTGCACTATTATTGCAACACCGTTGTATGTAATATATTATATTATCATCAACCCCATCGTGCGACCATACGCTGCAAATATAATATGGATGACTCTCCGCGATCAAGCAACACCAACAAAACTAACAAAAGTATGATCACTAAAAAGGTATGTGTATATTATGTATTTTATTAGCTATGTTATTATTATTATTTGTTAGAAATAACTGGTTTTAGTTTTTTGCTATGTCCACTGTCCAGCTATAATAATATATATAGGTATCATAACAATGAATACTATGTGTTTAATGTACCTAGCTAAGTTTATACTTTATAATATATTATGAACAAAGCATTATTAGGACCAGGCATTGAAAACACCTCAAATATATGATAGCTTTCCTAAGAAAGATCCACCTATACAATACAATTTCAACCATCTGTTAACGATAACTATAATATTAATGTTAGTAGATATTTCACATAATTAACATCATATTAGGTATATAATCGTATAATTTTAGTTCTAGAAACCATTCATTATGTATTAAACACAAAAACTAATAACCTTTGCTGTTGATGTTTTTAAGTTCAATAAAAAAAAAAAATATATAAAATACATTGTTTTAAAAGGTATTTATATAGCTTTCCAACACAAATACCTATACAATTAATCAGGGACAGCGTTAGATTCATTCATGTATTTATCAATATACTCTAGGTATATATATTTAGTATTTAACCTGTGCAGTGTAGAAATCTACTGTATGATAAAATATTTTTTTAAAAATGACAGCTAATTCTATATCTTCCCCTCTATCTTTAATATTCGATATTTGTAAAAATAAGTGAGTGAATTTCCAAGCTCGTTTAAAGAATCAATTATTGTTATTCCAATTTTTTAAAAAGAGGATAAAAATAAATGTTCTAATTATCAACCTATAAGTTTAACTCTTACGATATCCAAATTATTCAAAAATGTTTAAAGATAATAGGAGATTAAAATTCCTCGATAATCATAATATTTTTTGACAAAAACCATTTTGTACATAGGCGTGCACACGGGTTCAGGGTGTTTCTGGGCACCCCCTGACATTTAATTGGGGCCCAAAATGTAAGTCTTATAGCATATATATGGGCCCGTTATAATTTATTAAAACATGTATTATGTACATGTCTTATTAAGAGAGGGCCCAAAGATATTGTAGGACCCCTTCCGCTGAAATGCAGGTCTGTGCACGCCTATGAATATGTCAATACTTACAATGCATTATATGATACCTACTACTAAATTTATTCATGAAAATATTGATGATTAAAAAATGTATTTGATATTTTTCTTGATATTAAAAAAGCATTTGATTCAGTAGACCATGATATTTTACTAAAAAAATTGTACTTATGTGGTATTTACATATATTATATATGAACTACAAATGTGGGTATCAATTCCATATTAGTATTTACTACAGTGTGTATTGTATTTATAGTATTGTACTATAAGTACATAAACGGTATGTTTTAATATTATGTATTATAATTTTAATACATAATTAATTATATATTATAATTATTAATAAGGGCATATGGCGGTATATTATATAATCTATATATGTAATAATATTTATATCATATGTTGTTTGTTATGTATAGACTTGGGTTATTGGATATTTTACAAATGAACATGAAAATACAGTTGACTCTATTCAAAAACATAGTCATTATACAAATAATGATTATTCAGTAGTACCATCGATATGGTTAACTTATAATGACGGTAGTTATATGTGCAAATGGCCGACAAAAAAATCCACAAATATTTCGAACATTGTTAAAATGTACAAAGATATATAACCAAAGATTTTAGCTACCATTTGTTTACCTTGCAAACA
>NC_042495.1:19627779-19631052 GCF_005508785.2 Acyrthosiphon pisum
CATTTACGTATTTGCAATAATTTAATTTAAAAAGTAGTTAAGACTGCGCTTGTCATGGTCCATGGATAAGAAAAGAAAATATTTTTTGGACCCATAGGTGATTTCGGGAGGGGGGGGGGGGGTGGGCCGATGGATATTTAAAATCTCGGCGGGCCGAATACTCTCAATCCGACGCTGCACATTTACAACACATTAATACATTATTCGTTATTTATATTGTTTTATTTTTTTATTGTAATTATAGCAATCACAATGTAGCATACAGCATACTGTCATCTGTGAGTTATATAATATTATGTACCATATACGAATGTACGATGTACGTTATTTTTTTAAATCGTGAAATCGTGAATCGCCGTTTTTAGTATAAATTTATTGTCGTTGTTATTCGTGATGGTCGGTCGGTGAGTAGTAGTGAGACGCAAACGCGTAGTATTTTATTGATCAGGCGTCACGGCCTATTATATTTATTATCCGTACAAAATAATCGTAGGGACCTGTCATTTTTACAACATACGTATTTTGATCATTTTTAGCGTAAATAAATAAATGTAGAGTATAACTACCTACAATTAATTTATTTCTACACAATAATAACTAGCCAATAATGTCGTCTGTTTTATTACTTTTAAAATGATTTTGCTTTCAAACACAGTTCTTAAATTTCGTTTAACTTAAATGATTTAGGAATCAAGTAATTATGTCCGAAACATTTAAGAGAAAGAATGAATGAGTGTGTCTGAATTAAAAGTGTTCAAATGTTATCTGTTAGAAAATTTAAATGTTCGAATATTATTTTTATTTTGGAATCAACAAAATGTAATTTTTCGGTATAGAAATGAATTATTATTATTGTTTATAATTCAACTATACAATTAAACATGATATTATAATACACTACACAATCGGTCAATCGGTAGAACAATTTATTTTATCATTATATTTGTGACTATGAACGATATTCGTATACTCGTAATTATGTTCAAATAGGAAAATATAACATTCGTACATAATACTATTCAAACACAAGTCCATTCGAACAGATTTATTCGAACAGTCGACTAGTTCCCTATCCTCAGTGTAGTTTGTAGCTAAATTCTGGCTTAGGTTTATGAAGATGAATATTTAAAAATATATTAAATTAAATTAAATTTTTGTTCGGCAATGCACCCGCATGCAAAATTAAAAAAAAAATGTTTTACTTATTTTAGCATTGATATAATGTCTCGACGTTTTAAAACAAATTTATATTCTACTTGGCATTTTTTTTGTCATTATATAGAAATATGGAAAATTTAACACATAAATTCCCGGTCCCTTTTAATAACTAATTATTTTTATCTGGTTTCTGTTTTATAACATTTTAGGTCTGTGTATAAGTTCAAAAGTATTTTAGACAAATCATAAAAGTTCAAATCATGACAAGTAGAGATAGAGATAGATTTAGAAAATATGAGTCTGGAAGTAATAAAAGAGCACGTAAACAACAGAAGGATGAGTTTATAAAAAAAAAAACGGGATCTTTCAATAAATATCTTAATCCAACTACATCTAAAGAGAATATGAACTGATGTCCCTAAAAGTAATTGTGAATATGTCAATATAACTTATGAGTAGGATAAAAAAGACAGTTCTAAAACCAGATCCTGCTGGCAGTTCCCTATGCTGGCTAGCAGATCCCTGACCACCTCTGGGCAGATCCCGGGCGGCGTGGCAGAACCCACCACCGCAAACGTCACCGCCGCCACCACTTCCCCCACCATTGGGCAGATCCTGGGCGGCGCCGCCGCCGCCGCCGTAACCCATTTGGCCGCCGCCTGAGGAAAATAAGTTATACATTTTTTTCACCGGACCGGGTTTCGAACCCGGAAGCGTATTTACGTACCGTATCCGAGTTCGACCGCGTTATTCAATCCGCGCTTCTCATTGGTCTATTTGAATTGCGCGCCACAATAAAGATAATATCATTTTATATTATTATTATTATTATTATTATTATTTACTGATTATTATTATATATATATCTATATTATTATTATATATTATAATATTATAATATTATATATATTATATATTAGTCATCAAGTAATTGAATATAAAGTAGACAATACAATTTTATAAATATAATTTTAAAAAAACCGTTACTTCAGTAAATATATGTTATTTATAAATAAACAAAAAATAAGAACACAATATGTAACAAAAGTGTTAAACAATAAAGATAATATTATTTTATATGATAATATGAAAATTATATATATATATATATATCTATATTATTATTATATATATTCTTTAAAAAAAATTAAAATAAAAACTATAATATATTATTATTATAGTAATAATATAATGTAATAATCTACTAGTAATTCCGAACTGCTATAGGGAACCCACCAATCAGAAAATTCCGTCTCGCCGGCGGGCCGTCTCCCGACTATCGGTCCGCGTTATCACTCTCTCTTATCACTTTTTGCGATTTTTTTCAAATTCCGAAGAAATTTCGAAGAAAATCGAGTTTTACCCACCCGGGGGGCCTAGATTTATGGGCCGCGCGCGGCCGCACTTTTTTCCCGGCGGGCCCGCCGCGGCCGAGAGCGCGTGCAAACCGAGCGCCGCCGTCGCGCGCATTTTTCGTACTTTTTGTCAAAGATTTGAGTTTTAGCCCTTTTCGACGCGTCCGCCCTCCCCGTCAACGACTTATTCGCGTTCCCCGCTAAATTTATAGGCGGCGCGCGGCCGCGCTTTCTTCGGGGGGGAGTCCCGTGGCGGAGCGGGGTCGCGGAAAGCGGACGTCCCGCCGACGAGTAGGTATCGCTATGTACGGGCATAAATACGTGCGTCGGGAGGTTCGATTTTTTTCGCGAATATCGCGTTTTCGACGTCCGAGGTCGGGTCGAATTCGTCCGGAGCCCGGAGCCCGGAGCGGACGTGCGAATCGCGTTCGTAATTCGCCGGGGCGGCGAAATGGCTTAAGAGTCGTTGATTTGACTCCACTTCTCAACTCAGTAGGTAGGCAGGTCGGTTAGGCGTAGGTAGGATTGACCCGGGGGTCGTGGTTTCGATACCGGCCGCCGCGATTCGAATTAATTTGCGGCGGCCGTGTTATCGATTCAATTTTTTTTTCCGCGTTTTTTTTTTCGTTATTTACATTTCATATTTAACGAAAATTGTTTGATTTTTTTTTTTTAAATTCGAGTTTCACCGCCTTTACGGACGTCGCACGGCCCCGTCGAAGACTTATTCGCGTTCCCCTCTAAATTTATATGCCGCGCG
>NC_042495.1:19631102-19634213 GCF_005508785.2 Acyrthosiphon pisum
CCCCCCCCCCCTATGTGCGCCTATGGAATCGACTATCTTTGATTCATAGTACCTACTACACTACTACTAAGAATAGACGGTTGAAAATGTCTATAAAATTAATAACACCGGTATACAAAAACAAAATCCTATTCAGCACTCCAATTTCCAGTAATAAAATAATACTAAAAATAAACTTGTGTTAAAAGTGTTAAAACAGCCGATTAGATAACATGCATTAAAAATAGGGAATATACCGTCATACACTCATACCAACATCACAATTCACAAACCCAATTACTGTATTTATGTATAAAATATTTACGTCCCGTTAGTGTATACCAATACAAACTGGAAACTCATTCTTATAAACGCAAAATTACAGTTTAAATAATATTTTTTGCACAATAGAAGATGGAGGTGCTAATTTAAGACTTGGGGGGTGCTAAGCACCCCCTGGCACCCCCGTATATGCGCCAATGGCAGGGGGAGGCAATTTTACTTTATGTTTTATTAATAACTTTAATCTAACATTCTAATTGGACTCCTTGTAACTGTTTAACTCTAGTGACGCTCATATTGGAGATTTATGTGTGGGGTTTTGCCCCCCCATGGCTTATTTCTAGGTAACTCTAGGTCTCCGGTGACTCTAGTCTATGTTGCTATTAAATCCTAATTACGCCAATGACTACCAATAACCCATGGTAAATAATTAAGTTAGTGTAATAGACAACAGTAGTAAAGCTGAGCTTACAGCTATACGCCTATACGTGCCAACGTTCTCCGTCGTGTGTTATGTCCAAAAGTTGAGCTCAACTCCGGAAATTTCATGGTAGATCCAGGTTAGTGAATATTACAATGATTACAACGGCCAATACGAATATGATACTCAAAGTTATTGTACTTACATATGAAGAGGCAGTATTCGGGTGTAAAAACTGTTTAGCGTGGGAAGTGTTTTCTCTCTCATCCGCATTTATAACATTGAACTATCAATATTGCACAACGCATATAAAAAATGTATCAATACCAAAACGTGTTTTTTTTTATACTTAACATAAATAAAATTTAAGTTATTTATATAAAAGGTGATTTTTATATACCTACTAGGTTAATTTTACTCCCAATGTAAAATTGTACGTCGGGGGGTAAAAATATCCTAGCATATAATTAACGATCTGTTTAAAACATACAAAGTTATATTTATCTCCCAGTTGAATTTTTACAGTAGGATATTTTATTTTAATATTCTAATAATGGATTTGATTATTGTTTATTACAATTTAGAGGGCATTACCAAAGTAAAATTTAAAATTATTGTTAGAAAATGTTGAGGATAATCTTGTTTGTACTATAATCATTGATAATGTATGCAGTACCTATAGAAATTAATTTCGCACCTTTCCTTTTTAACATTATAAGACTTATAGTATGTTATTTGTTAAGCTTTAACAAAAAGTATAATTATTCATTTTATGAGAAAAAAAGTAACATAATTTTAACTATTTAAAAAACTAAACAATCATAAATGTTTAATATTTATACCTAAGATTTGAAAATTCAATAAAATATTCTAACACATTTTACGGTTTATTTGTAGTTTGAAAATAGTTTGCCATAGTAACTTGAAATTTGCAGTAAATAGACATAACAGTTAAATTTATCTAAATATCTTCCATATTTTGTAAATCACGATATATCAATTTCCTTGGAAGCAGGGATCGAAACCGTTCCAAATTTTAGAAGTTACGGTTTCGGTTTTTGAGAATGGTTTTCTACATTTTATGGTTTTAGTTTAGGTTCTAAGATCGGTTTTTCAAATTGTTCGGTTTTGGTTTCGGTTTCAAAAAAGGTTTTTCAAATTTATCGGTACCAAGAAGGGTTTTTGAAAATGTTCGGTTTTGGTTTTAGGAGCGGTTATTGAAATTTTTTTTTCATTTACCTAATAACGGCAGACTTAATTTTTACTATCTATTTACTATTAAGGGCTGAGCCTAAAGCCCTAAAATATGTCTGATTTGTAAAATTAGTGTAGGTATATACAATATATAACAAATTTACGTTCAGCAGAACTAATTTTGTGTTGTTAACTTTAATATGTTATAGGTACCTACTTTTGCATACAACATATTATTATGCTTGAGATCATTATTCGAATATATTAATATTTAATTGTAATTTACAATAACATAAAACTATATTACAGTATTAATAATAAATATCTTCTTATGTGATTAATGCTTATGATATTTTAACAAAATATTAATTTAAATTAATACTAAAAAAAGAGTATCGGACTATTGAAAATATTGTTTTTTAAAAAGGTTTACTGTTAAGATTCAAATATATACGTTATAAGATTTGATACACATATTTGTAATTCAGAGGATTCTGAGGAGAATGATAATAATGAAATAAGCAATTGATGACTGCGGGACGGACACGGGTCAGTCGAATACGAAACAATTGTAATAACATTAATAAATAATAAATAACAATGTACACAAATACATCAAATAACAACAATACAGAGGTGCATAGCCGCATATACCTATAGGGGAGAGCAAAATAACCAATTGTGATATTTGTATTTTAATTTTGAATCAGTGAGCATAGTAATGATATTATAAAATATAAATAGAATAATATTCGTATTACCTATTAATATTTCGTAGTAATCAGTTACCTATAGCAACGGTATCCAAACAAAATATTTTCTTCGCATAAAAATAATCGTTTTAACTAGAATTGTAAATAATATAGTATTAGGTAAATAACTTTATAAAATTCGAAGAAACCGATATTAGTTTTAAATTTCAATCGGTTTCAAGAACAGTTTCTAAATATTATATGGTTTCGCTTTAGGTTTCCTAAACGATTTTTTAAGATTTTAAGTTTCAGTAACGGTCTATTAACCGGTGTTTTAAAGCTTTAAAGTTTCAGTTCCGGTTACAGTGTTGAAATATGAAAAAAACACGGTTTTAACAGGTTTTTTAGAAAACCGGTTAAACCGGTTTCGATCTCTGTTTGGAAGTATATGTAAGTCATAATTTGTTTTACGTTTTAAAGAACTTCGGTATAAATGCAGTTTAGTTCCCACGCGGTTTTTTCGATTTCCCCCCCCCCCCACCC
>NC_042495.1:19635522-19636390 GCF_005508785.2 Acyrthosiphon pisum
AATAGAAATTAAAAAAACAGCGTTCCAACTGAACATTTATTTAACACCAACTCGTGGGGGGCTTTGCCCCCCACACCACCCCAATTGCTACCATCATATTTTAAAATAA
Organism: Acyrthosiphon pisum; assembly: GCF_005508785.2. Classification (NCBI taxonomy): domain Eukaryota; kingdom Metazoa; phylum Arthropoda; class Insecta; order Hemiptera; family Aphididae; genus Acyrthosiphon; species Acyrthosiphon pisum. The sequence continues at coordinate 19,635,632 of NC_042495.1, forward strand.
ATAGCTCCTAATATATATAATTTTTGAGTAAATGTCAATATTTTTACACTTTTAGTCACTTCAAACTTTTAACTTTTTCCTAGCTTTATTAAATAAAATAAAGCTATTATAACCTATAGCTATAGGTTAGGTTAGGAAATTCAATTAAAAAAATGTATAGGTTCATAACAAAATAAAATATATCAATAAAACTAATACATATTATACAGGTACCTAATACATTTTAGATTCTGAGTGGAACGATGAATGTATTGATTTTACAATGATGTGTGTTTTTTTATTTTTTTATTTATTTTTTTATTTTTTTATTTTTTTTGTGTCTGTGTACACGATAAGTAGTCGAAATAATAATACGATTTTCAACTTCAGTATCTTGTTCAATCAGAAAGTGAATATCGTTGGTGCATTGGGGAGGTCAAAATTCCCAGTAGTTTTCAAAAGCGCCGGGAAAAACAAAAGAAAAATTAAGGAAAAACGGGAATTTTTACGCAAAATCTGTTTTCGAGAAAATCGATTTTGGTTTTTGGTGTAACTTTAAAAAAAATGACCGTGGATGCATGAAATTTTGACTGAATGTTTACATTTCCATTTTCTATACACGATAAAATTTTCAAAATATTTTGACTTATTTTGAGCTCTTTACGGACATTGTCAGTTTTCATTTTTTTTTAGTTTTTTTTCTAAAAATATCAATAAAATTTTATTTGTTGGATAAAAAAGCTTGAAAATTTAATAGAAGGCTCCTAGTATATTGTTTCA
>NC_042495.1:19636440-19641018 GCF_005508785.2 Acyrthosiphon pisum
TACACGTTTTGGCCCAACAGATAAAACTTTATTGATATTTATAGAAAAAAAAACTAAAAAAATTTAAAACTGAAAATGTCCGTAAACAGCTCAAAAAGAGTCAAAATATTTTCAAAATTGTATGGTGTATAGGAAATGCTAATATAAGCATTCAGTAAAATTTTCATGTATCTGCAATTATTCGTTTTTGAATTACAACAAAATAAGGAAATCGCTACATGAGAAATCGAGTGAATATCCATTGTTGTAAAAATTTGAATTTCAAACGATCATAAAAATTTAATTTGACTTCCTTATGGATATTTTTTGTTTGATAAAGGTAGACAATCTTATAAGGAATCTTGTATTACATTTTCATATCTTAGATTTAAAAAGAAAAATTTTTATGAATTTCTAACTCGAAATAATTTGCAAATTTTCGTGATTTTTCCATATTTTGTCATTTTTTGAACTTTAAATGTTTATAAAAAAAAACTGTGACTAACGATTTTTAATATTTTTCATCTGCCTTTGAAACAATACACTAGGAGCCTTCTATTAAATTTTCAAGCTTTTTTATCCAACAAATACAATTTTATTGATATTTTTAGAAAATAAACTAAAAAAAAATGGAACATGAAAATGTCCGTAAAGAGCTCAAAATAAATCAAAATATTTTGAAAATTTTATGGTGTATAGAAAATGCTAAGATAAACATTCAGTCAAAATTTCATATATCTACGGTCATTTGTTTTAAAGTTACACCAAAAACCAAAATCGATTTTCTCGAAAACAGATTTTGCGTAAAAATTCCCGTTTTTCCTTAATTTTTCTTTTGTTTTTCACGGCGCGTTTGAAAACTATTGGAAAAAATTTACTTTTGACCCCCCAAAGTACCAACTAGATTCACTTTCCTATCAGAAAAGGTACTGTTGAAGAAAATCCAAGCACTTTTACTGTCCTAAAACGTGATGACAGACACAAAAATAAATAAAAAAATTAAAAAAAATTAAAAAAAAACACACATCATTGTAAAATCAATACATTCATCGTTCCACTCAGAATCTAAAATATAGTATTAGTGTCATTTAGAGACGGTGTATTTTGGAGGACACGTCTTCATATTTTAATAACGTAAGTGTAGGTAAGGTATTTTAATTCCATACTATAATCGTCAATTAATATGGTAGTTAGGTGTTTAGAAACCACGTGCTTGAAAAAAACGAGATAAAAAAGAATAAATTACTAATAACAGGTAGTTATATGGCCGTTTGTGAGCAGATCTATAAAATACTAGGATTTTATATAATATCATTATTGTGGACTATAGTATCTTAAGAATATCTTTCAAAATTATCTCAGCATTTTTTAACGATGTAAAATATATGTAATGGTAAGTCTATATGCATCGTTATGTTTATATTATGTAGCCATGCACGTTGTTATTGTAGGTAGTTAATAATAATATAATAAATTATTTAAAACTATTATCGAAGTAAACGTACATTATGAAGATGCGAGCTAGTAAGTGGTAGTCATTTTTAAAAATATATAAAATAATTGAACACACACACACACACACACACACATATTTTGATAAACTGTTGTGATCAGCAATCTTTATTATTTTACCTATACGTATGACCTCCGTTCGTTTAATCAAGTCTCGGGTAAATAATTTCACACACGTGAGTCGTAAATTAAAATACTTATCCCGACACGTGATAAATGCTTATAATAATTTATAATACAAAAATCATCGCGTATTCGCGTTTAGGTGCTTATTGAATTATTATTTATCTTACAATCATCAATCCAACCGTAATAATAATATATATTATGTGTACAACGTGTTTTTATAATGATAAAATGTATGGTATAGTAATATTCTGGAGGATTTGTAACGAAATCTGTGGATTAGGCACATTCAGTATGCATATGCAGTGCAGCTGCTGCGATGAAATGTGGTACTTATGGTAGTTGCGGTCCCGTGGGGGGGGGGGTTATGGATCGCAGCTGCTGCGGAACAACCACCGCCGCCGAAAAAACACCTTTGTCCGTTTTGTTGTGTTATATCTATTATAAAATACATGTGTGTGTGTGTGTGTCGGCGAGGGTTGTTGCAATAAAGTATAATGTACATATTTATATATGACCGTGTCGTCTTTGTACGACATATATTGAAAACTTTTGTGAGGATATATAATATATATGTATATAGGTACAGTGAAACCTCAATAACTCGAACGTTGAGGTTTCATATTAGGTATACGTTTTTTTTTTTTTTTTTTGGTACAGGTTTTCATTTCTATTCTGTGGAATTCAAACAACTATTTTTTATAAATGGCTTTTCAAATAATTCTGTAGACCCGTTTGTCCCGGCTGTAGGTCCATACTACAACGAGGGGTCTCCAAAAGAGACTTCATTTATTACACTATTATATTATATTATCATGGTCACATATCTTACCATATGGCACCATCTCCAGTTGATAATCTTTAAATTTGAAAAAAAATCACGAACGTCCGAATGTACACATAACATTATAATTCTCATACGCCTTTATTAAAATATTATTAATGGAAGAATTATGAATGTATTGATTTTACAATGATGTGTGTGTTTTTTTTTTTTGTGTCTGTGTACATGATAAGTAGTCGAAATAATAATTCGAATTTCAACTTCCAGTAAACGGGAATTTTGACGCAAAATAGGTTTTTGACAAAATCGATTTTTGCTTTTGGTGAAATCTAAAACAAATGATCGTAAATACATGACAATTTCACTGAATGTTTATATTAGCTTTTTCTATACATAAAAAATTTTCAAAATATTTTGTCTTGATTTGATATGTCTACGGATATACTTAGTTTCCAATTCGTTAATGTTTTTTTTCTATGAATGTCAATAAAACTTTATTTCTTGAACAAAAAAGCTTGAAAAATTAATACAAGTCTCCTACTATATTGTTACAATGATATTTGAAAAATATTAAAAATCCTTAGTCACAGTTATTTAAAGTTCAAATGTTGACTAAAATCGGAAAAATCACGAAAATTAGCAAATTATTTTGAATTGAGAATTCATAAAAATGTTTCTTTTTGAATCTAAGATTTGAAAATTTTCTACATGATTCCATATAAGTTTGTCTGCCTTTGTCAAAATAAAATTTCTACAAAACAAATCAAATTAAAATTTACGAGGGTTTGAAGTTCATATTTATACAATATTATATATTCACTCGATTTCTCGTGTAGTGGTTTTGTTATTTTTGTTATTCAAAAACGAATAACTGTAGATACATGAAAATTTAATTGAATGTTTATATTGTTATTTACTATTCAAAATATGTTGACTCTTTTTGAGCTGTTTACGGGTATTTTCAGTTTTCAATTTTTCAGTTTTTTATTCTATAAATATTAATAAAAAATAACAACCACTGAGCAGCCTCCGACGCCGCCGCCGCCGAAATTGTAGAAAAGTAACGATTAGATCATGAGTCCCTGGTACTCCGAAACCTTATTTTTCAGTTTAGTTCGTACGTTTTAGTAGCGTTTTCACCGTCAGAGCAACAATATTATTATTATTATTGTTCATTTTGATAATAATATTATGAGACTGCTGCCGGCGCGGCGTCTCTAACATACCTTAGACGTATTCATATTTTTAATTTCATTTATTTTTAATTTTCTAAGAACTACGAGCGAGTATTTGTATTTTGTACTCAGTTGGCACTCGTAGTTTTAATAATTGCAGAAAATTTGTAGCAGGTGACGATATTTTCTATAATGCAACATAATATAACAGAAACGTAACCTATGATCGTGATTGCAGTCGAGCGAGTAGACATTTAAAATTCAAATTCGGACGAAATTACATATTAAAACCAATAATAAAGACTTTACCTAACATATCCATGCAAAAAAACGAAATATCATTAAATACTAAAAATTAATTAAAAATACTTGTAATGAAAATTATCAAAAACAATATTTAGGAGACAATTGACCCTACATAGGCGTTTTTTGAAATATTAATTATCAAAGGAATTACTATTATTTAAAAAAATGTGATAAAAAAGTTGTACTTTTTGATCTAAAACTAATTTTTAATGCCGTTTCGTTTATCTTGCATAAACTTGTTTATGTCGTTAGATTTACTTTTTCATTACCGTAATGAGCGGCCGCCTACCTGTTGTTGTGTCGGACCGACTCGGTTATCTCGATTTCCCCAAACGACGTTAAAAAATGAATTTATTTATTTAGTTTGGTGTATATGAAGGGACACTTTGAACGGTCACCTAGAAAATATTAAAAACGCATACAGTCAATATGGCGGACAGCTTGTACTATTTCAAATAGTTATAAAATGTATATGTCGGATAGTTTGTACTATTTGAGGCAGGAAAAATGTATACATAACACATCATTTTTATTACAAAACACAACTAGTTAACAGACATAAATAATAATAATAATGATAATAATAATATGATTATACATTCGTGGTGTGTACTGGTATTGTGATTTTTTTAAGTATGCACAACGTATTAAGTTATAATAGAGAAGCAATACAATTTCATTAAAAAGTATCCAATT